>NW_026652283.1:29723937-29727385 GCF_009828535.3 Hylobates moloch | reverse complement strand
AGACCTGCAGCTGAGGGTCCTGTCTGGTAGAAGGAAAACTAACAAACAGAAAGGACATCCACACCAAAAACCCATCTGTACATCACCATCATCAAAGACAAAAAGTAGATAAAACCACAAAGATGGGGAAAAAACAGAGCAGAAAAACTGGAAACTCTAAAAAGCAGAGCACCTCTCCTCCTCCAAAGGAACGCAGTTCCTCACCAGCAACGGAACAAAGCTGGATGGAGGATGACTTTGAAGAGTTGAGAGAAGAAGGCTTCAGACGATCAAACTACTCTGAGCTATGGGAGGAAATTCAAAACAACAGCAAAGAAGTTAAAAACTTTGAAAAAAAATTAGAAGAATGGATAACTAGAATAACCAATGGAGAGAAGGGCTTAAAGGAGCTGATGGAGCTGAAAGCCAAGTTTTGAGAACTACACGAAGACTGCAGAAGCCTCAGTAGCAGATGCGATCAACTGGAAGAAAGGGTATCGCTGATGGAAGATGAAAAGAATGAAATGAAGTGAGAAGGGAAGTTTAGAGAAAAAAGAATAAAAAGAAATGAACAAAGCCTCCAAGAAATTTGGGACTATGTGAAAAGACCAAACCTACGTCTGATTGGTGTACCTGAAAATGATGGGGAGAATGGAACCAAGTTGGAAAACACTCTGCAAGATATTATCCAGGAGAACTTCCCCAATCTAGCAAGGCAGGCCAACATTCAGATTCAGGAAATACAGAGAATACCACAAAGATACTCCTCGAGAAGAGCAACTCCAAGACACATAATTGTCAGATTCACCAAAGTTGAAATGAAGGAAAAAATGTTAAGGGCAGCCAGAGAGAAAGGTCGGGTTACCCACAAAGGGAAGCCCATCAGACTAACAGCTGATCTCTCAGCAGAAACTCTACAAGCCAGAAGAGAGTGGGGGCCGATATTCAACACTCTTAAAGAAAAGAATTTTCAACCCAGAATTTCATATCCAGCCAAACTAAGCTTCATAAGTGAAGGAGAAATAAAATACTTTACAGACAAGCAAATTCTGAGTGATTTTGTCACCACCAGGCCTGCCCTAAAAGAGCTCCTGAAGGAAGCACTAAACATGGAAAGGAACAACCGGTACCAGCCACTGCAAAAACATGCCAAATTGTAAAGACCGTCGAGGCTAGGATGAAACTGCATCAACTAATGAGCAAAATAACCAACTAATATCATAATGACAGGATCAGATTCACACATAACAATATTAATGTTAAATGTAAATGGGCTAAATGCTCCAATTAGAAGACACAGACTGGCAAACTGGATAAGGAGTCAGGACCCATCAGTGTGCTGTATTCAGGAAACCCATCTCACGTGCAGAGACACACATAGACTCAAAATAAAGGGATGGAGGAAGATCTATCAAGCAAATGGAAAACAAAAAAAGGCAGGGGTTGCAATCCTAGTCTCTGACAAAATAGACTTTAAACCAACAAAGATCAAAAGAGACAAAGAAGGCCATTACATAATGGTAAAGGGATCAATTCAACAAGAAGAGCTAACTATCCTAAATATATATGCACCCAACACAGGAGCACCCAGATTCATAAAGCAAGTCCTGAGTGACCTACAAAGGGACTTAAACTCCCACACAATAATAATGGGAGATTTTAACACCCCACTGTCAACATTAGACAGATCAACGAGACAGAAAGTTAACAAGGATATCCAGGAATTGAACTCAGCTCTACATAAAGTGGACCTAATAGACATCTACAGAACTCTCCACCCCAAGTCAACAGAATATACATTTTTTTCATCACCACACCACACCTATTCCAAAATTGACCACATAGTTGGAAGTAAAGCTCTCCTCAGCAAATGTAAAAGAACAGAAATTATAACAAACTGTCTCTCAGACCACAGTGCAATCAAACTAGAACTCAGGATTAAGAAATTCACTCAAAACCACTCAACTACATGGAAACTGAACAACCTGCTCCTGAATGACTATTGGGTACATAATGAAATGAAGGCAGAAATAAAGATGTTCTTTGAAACCAACGAGAACAAAGATACAACATACCAGAATCTCTGGGACACATTCAAAGCAGTGTGTACAGGGAAATTTATAGCACTAAATGCCCACAAGAGAAAGCAGGAAAGATCCAAAATTGACACCCTACCATCACAATTAAAAGAACTAGAAAAGCAAGAGCAAACACATTCAAAAGCTAGCAGAAGGCTAGAAATAACTAAAATCAGAGCAGAACTGAAGGAAATAGAGACACAAAAAACCCTTCAAAAAATTAATGAATCCAGGAGCTGGTTTTTTGAAAAGATCAACAAAATTGATGGACCGCTAGCAAGACTAATAAAGAAGAAAAGAGAGAAGAATCAAATAGATGCAATAAAAAACGAAAAAGGGGATATCACCACCGATCCCACAGAAATACAATCTACCATCAGAGAATACTACAAACACCTCTATGCAAATAAACTAGAAAATCTAGAAGAAATGGATAAATTCCTTGACAAATACACCCTCCCAAGACTAAACAAGGAAGAAGTTGAATCTCTGAATAGACCAATAACAGGTTCTGAAATTGTGGCAATAATCAATAGCTTACCAACCAAAAAGAGTCCAGGACCTGACGGATTCACAGCTGAATTCTACCAGAGGTACAAGGAGGAACTGGTACCATTCCTTCTGAAACTATTCCAATCGATAGAAAAAGAGGGAATCCTCCCTAACACATTTTATGAAGCCAGCATCGTCCTGATACCAAAACCTCGCAGAGACATAACCAAAAAAGAGAATTTCAGACCAATATCCTTGATGAACATTGATGCAAAAATCCTCAATAAAATACTGGCAAACCGAATCCAGCAGCACATCAAAAAGCTTATCCACCATGATCAAGTGGGCTTCATCCCTGGGATGCAAGGCTGGTTCAACATACGCAAATCAATAAATGTAATCCAGCATATAAACAGAACCAAAGACAAAAACCACATGATTATCCAATAGATGCAGAAAAGGCCTTTGACAAAATTCAACAACCCTTCATGCTAAAAACTCTCAATAAGTTAGGTATTGATGGGACGTATCTCAAGATAATAAGAGCTATCTATGACAAACCCACAGCCAATATCATACTGAATGGGCAAAAACTGGAAGCATTCCCTCTGAAAACTGGCACAAGACAGGGATGCCCTCTCTCACCGCTCCTATTCAACATAGTGCTGGAAGTTCTGGCCAGAGCAATCAGGCAGGAGAAGGAAATAAAGGGTATTCAACTAGGAAAAGAGGAAGTCAAATTGTCCCTGTTTGCAGATGACATGATTGTATATCTAGAAAACCCCATTGTCTCAGCCCAAAATCTCCTTCAGCTGATTAGCAACTTCAGCAAAGTCTCAGGATACAAAATTAATGTACAAAAATCACAAGCATTCTTGTACACCAATAACAGACAAACA
>NW_026652283.1:29683380-29723837 GCF_009828535.3 Hylobates moloch | reverse complement strand
TGGGTTGGAAGAATCAATATCGTGAAAATGGCCATACTGCCCAAGGTCATTTATAGATTCAATGCCATCCCCATCAAGCTACCAATGACTTTCTTCACAGAATTGGAAAAAACTACTTTAAAGTTCATATGGAACCAAAAAAGAGCCCACATTGCCAAGTCAATCCTAAGCCAAAAGAACAAAGCTGGAGGCATCACGCTACCTGACTTTAAACTATACTACAAGGCTACAGTAACCAAAACAGCATGGTACTGGTACCACAACAGAGACATAGATCAATGGAACAGAACAGAGCCCTCAGAAATGATGCCGCATATCTACAACTATCTGATCTTTGACAAACCTGACAAAAACAAGAAATGGGGAAAGGATTCCCTATTTAATAAATGGTGCTGGGAAAACTGGCTAGCCATATGTAGAAAGCTGAAACTGGATCCCTTCATTACACCTTATACAAAAATTAATTCAAGATGGATTAAAGACTTACATGTTAGACTTAAAACCATAAAAGCCCTAGAAGAAAACCTAGGCAATACCATTCAGGACATAGGCATGGGCAAGGACTTCATGTCTAAAACACCAAAAGCAATGGCAACAAAAGCCAAAATTGACAAATGGGATCTAATTAAACTAAAGAGCTTCTGCACAGTGAAAGAAACCACCATCAGAGTGAACAGGCAACCTACAGAATGGGAGAAAATTTTTGCAACCTACTCATCTGACAAAGGGCTAATATCCAGAATCTACAATGAACTCAAACAAATTTACAAGAAAAAAACAAACAACCCCATCAAAAAGTGGGCAGAGGACATGAACAGACACTTCTCAAAAGAAGACATTTATGCAGCCAAAAAACACATGAAGAAATGCTCATCACTGGCCATCAGAGAAATGCAAATCAAAACCACAGTGAGATACCATCTCACACCAGTTAGAATGGCCATCATTAAAAAATCAGGAAACAACAGGTGCTGGAGAGGATGTGGAGAAATAGGAACACTTTTACACTGTTGGTGGGACTATAAACTAGTTCAACCATTGTGGAAGTCAGTGTGGCGATTCCTCAGGGATCTCGAACTAGAAATACCATTTGACCCAGCCATCCCATTACTGGGTATATACCCAAAGGACTATAAATCATGCTGCTATAAAGACACATGCACACGTATGTTTATTGCGGCACTATTCACTATAGCAAAGACTTGGAACCAACCCAAATGTCCAACAACAATAGACTGGATTAAGAAAATGTGGCACATATACACCATGGAATACTATGCAGCCATAAAAAATGATGAGTTCATGTCCTTTGTAGGGACATGGATGAAACTGGAAAACATCATTCTCAGTAAACTATCGCAAGGACAAAAAACCAAACACCGCATGTTCTCACTCATAGGTGAGAATTGAACATTGAGAACTCATGGTCACAGGAAGGGGAACATCACACTCCGGGGACTGTTGTGGCGGTGTGGGGGGGGAAGGACAGCATTAGGAGATATACCTGATGCTAAATGACGAGTTAATGGGTGCAGGAAATCAACATGGCACATGGATACATATGTAACAAACCTGCACATTGTGCTCATGTACCCTAAAACCTAAAGTATAATAATAATAAATAAAAATAAAAAATAAATTCAAGCCCCTAATTCTGATAGCGTTATTGGTAGGGTGTTGGTGGACTTAACATGACTGGTGGATTTAGAGTAAGTCTGAAAATGAATGAATACAGTTCTATCCAGAAATATTTTAGTTTCCTCTGGAATAGATCAGTTTGGTTTAGGGTAAAAGTTCCATTCCACTCATGATTCAGCTCAGTCAGTGTCTAGGTCAAAGCCCTGTTATCCAAACTCAGGCAGAGTTTTGTGAAGGGCCTTCAGGGGCCTAGAGGTGTGGGTGGGGGAAAGTTACCTTTCATCCTCTGCTATCCAGATCTTTTGAGCTGCCCCTACTCTTAGCAACCATCTAGGGACAGGAGATGTACAAGACAATCAGTATGATGTCAGAACTTCAATGTGGAACGTTTGTGGGACTTCAAGTTTTTGCTGCCAAAAAAAGCAAAAGCAAAATAGCAAACAAAAAAAACACCTTTAATTATTATTAGCCCTCTCTGCTGCTGGGGACCAGATGCTGGCTCTGTTGGGAGCAACATCTGTGGTTCTCAGAGCACTGCATGGGTGAGGTGAAATGAGGGGAACAACCTCCTACACAGACACATCTCTGCCCTACCCTTACCCAGAGTGTATTATCTGGCCCTCCACCCACAGACTCCTCCTCCTAAGCCTCAAACTCTGATGTGCAGCTTTGTAGGGATGCCTTCAAGATGGTTTAACCCGAACCACATAAACTGACATGTTCTTCATCGACCAGAAACACCAGTGTCTTTGCCAGCCTCAGTGGTGGGAATTAAGGTTACCTCAGACACTACGTCTCTTAATTCAGCTACTATCTCTCTTATTGTCCCCACACCTTAGCAGCATAAAGAGGATCCATCAGCCCTGTGACTTCAGTTTTCTTATTGAAGTTAAATCTGAGTTTCTTCTTATTTAGTACATGTGAGAGAGCCCCTGTTGCAACATTTTTTGATTCCGCATATCAGTAAGATCATGCAGTATTTGTTTTTCCATGCATGTCTTGTTTTGCTTAGCATATGATTCTCCAGGTTCATCAATGTCATTGCAAATGGAAGGACCCCTTTCTTTTTAAAGGCTAAATAATATTCCTCTGTGTGTGTGTGTGTGTGTGTGTGTGTGTACATAACTTTTTATTCACTCATCCATACATGGACAGATATTTGGATAGTTTGCATATCTTGGCTATTGTGAATAATAGTGTGATGAACATGGAAGAACAGATATCTTTCCGAGGTAATGATTTCATTGACTTTATGTATACATCCAGAAGTGGGATTGCTTGATCATATGTAGTTCTATTTTTTAGTTTTTGAGGAAACTTGATACTGTTTTCTATAATGGTAGAACCAATTTACTTTCCCACCAACAGCATGCAAAGGGTCCCTTTTCTCCACACCTTCACCAACACTTAAAATCATTTGCTTTTTGTTAGTAGCCATCCTAACAGGTGTCAGCTGACATCCCATGTTTTCATTTGCCTTTCCCATGATAATCTTTGAGAAATCTTACAAAAACAAGCGATGGGGAAAGGATTCCCTATTCAATAAATGCTGCTGAGATAACTGGCTAGCCATATGCAGAAGATTGAAACTGGACCCCTTCCTTATGCCATATAAAAAAATTAACACAAGATGGACTAAAGACTTAAATGTAAAATCCAAAACTATAAAAACCCTAGAAGACAACTTAAGCAAAGCATTCTGGACCTAGGAATGGGCAAAAATTTCATGATGAAGACCCCAAAAGCAACTGAAACAAAAGCAAAGCTTGACAAATGGGATCTAATTAAACTGAAGAGCTTCTGCACAGTAAAGGAAACTATCAACAGAGTGGACAGACAACCTACAGAATAGAAGAATTTTGGCAAACTATGCATCTGACAAAGGTCTAATATCCAGCATCTATGAGGAACTTAAATTTACAAGAAAAAAACAACCCTATTAAAAAGTGGGCAAAGGATATGAAGAGACACTTCTCAAAAGAATGCTTACCTTCAAACAACAATCATATGAAAAAAAGCTCAACATCACTGATCATTAGAGAAATGCAAATAAAAACCACAGTGAGATAACATCTCACTCTAGACAGAATGGCTATTATTAAAGAGCCAAAAAATAACAGATGCTTGTGAGGCTGTGGAGAGAAAGGAACTCTTATATGCCATTGATGGGAATGTAAATTAGTTTAACCATTGTGGAAGACAGTGTGGTGATTCCTCAAAGACCTAGAAACAGAAATACCATTCAGCCCAGCAATCCTATTACTGGGTATATGCCCCAAAGAATATAAATCATTCTGTCATAAAGACACACACACACACACATACACATTGATTGCACACTATTCACAATAGCAAAGACACGGAATTTGCTAGACTGGATAAAGAAAATGTGGTACATATATACTGTATTAGTCTGTTTTCATGCTGCTGGTAAAGACATATCCAAGACTGAGCAATTTACAAAAGAAAGAGGTTTAATGGACTTACAGTTCCACATGGTCGGGGAGGCCTCAAAATCATGGTGGATGGGAAAAAGGAGCAAGTCATATCTTACATGGATGGCAGCAGGCAAAAAGAGAGAGCTTGAGCAGAGGAACTCCTCTTTATGAAACCATCAGATCTCATGAGACTTATTCACCTTCATGAGAACAGCATGGGAAAGACTCACCTCCATGATTCAATTAGCTCCTACAGGGTTCTTCTTGCAACACATGAGAATCATGGGAGCTAAAATTCAAGATGAGATTTGGGTGAGTCCACAGCCAAACCATATCTATACCATGGAAAACTATGTAGCCATAAAAAGGAATGAGATCATATCCTTTGCAGGAACCTGGATGCAGCTGGAGGACATTATTCTCAGCAAACTAACATGGGAACAGAAAACTAAATACCATATGTTCTCACTTACAAGTGAGAATTAAATAATGCGAACACATGGACACAGAGAGGGGAACAGCATACACTGGGACCTCTGTGATGTTAGTGGTGGGAGGATGGAGAGGATCAGGAAAAACTATCTAGGTACTATGCTTAATAACTGGGCAAAGAAATAATCTGTACAACAAACCCTCATGACACAAATTTACCTATATAAGAAACCTGCTATGTATCCCTGAATTTAAAAAGTTAAATTTAAAACAGTAAATAAAAAGTTAGAAAAGGAAATAAAATGCAGAACAAAAAAAAAGCTCAACTGATTTATGCATGTTCATTTTTGTATACAGCAAGTTTACTGAATTTGTTTATTAGCTCTGTGTTTTCTGGTGATGTCTTTAGGGTTTTCTATGTGTAGAATCACATCATCTGCAAACAGTAATCATTTTACTTTTCCTTATTTTATTTGCCTGCCTTTTTTCTTATCTGATCTCTCTGGCCATTTCTATTTTAAAAACTATTTTAAAAACAAGTGGCAAAACGAAAAAACAAAAAAAAAAAAAAGAAAAAAAAGAAAAAAAAACAAGTGGCAAGAATGGATTTTTTTTACACACTGGATGTTAGGGAAAGAGTTTTGTTTACCCTTGATTATGATGTGAACAATGGGCTTTTCATAAACGTCCTTTATTATATTGAGGATAGTTTCTTCTATGCCAGTTTTTGAGGATTTTATCGTGAATGTAGATGGAACTTTGTCAAATGCTTTATTTTACATCTGTTGAAATGACCATGTAGTTTTCTTTTAATCTTTTATCCTGTTAACATAGTGTATCACAGTGATTGACTTGCATATTTTATTTATTTTTTTATTTTTAAATTTTTTGTGGGTACATAGTAGGTGTATATACTTATGGGGTACATGAGATGTTTTGGTACAGGTATAAATGCAAAACAAGAACATCATGGAGAATGGGATATCCATGCCCTCAAGCATTTATCCTTTGAGATACAAGAAACACAGTTACACTCTAAGTTTTTTTAAATATACAATTATTATTGACTATAGTCACCCTTGTTGTGCTATCAAATACTAGATCATTTTCCTTATTTGTAATTATTTTTTGTACCTGTTAATCATTTCCTCCACCCCCTGCAGGCCCTCACTATCCTTCCCATCATCTAGTAACTATCCTTCTACTCTCTACGTCCATGAGTTTAATGTTTTGATTTTTAGATCCCACAAATAATTGAGAATGTGTAATGTTTGTCTTTCTGTGCCTGGTTTATTTCACGTAACATAACAACCTCCGGTTCCATCCATGTTGTTGCAAATTGATGGATCTCATTTTTTATGGCTAAATAGTACTCCATTGTGTATATGTACCACATTTTATTTAACCATTCATCTGCTGATGGACACTTAGGTTGTTTCCAAGTCTTATCTGTTGTAAACAGTGTTCCAACAAACATAGGAGTGCAAATATCTCTTTGATAAGCTAATTTCTTTTCTTTTAGGTATATACCCAGCAGTGGGATTACTGAATCATATGGTAGCTCTAGTTTTAGTTTTTGAGGATCCTCCATACTGTTCTCCATAGTGGTTGTACTAATTTACTGACTTGCATATTTTAAACCAAAGTCAGATCTCAGGGATAAATCCCACTTAGTCATGGTATACAATCTTTTTGATGTGTCATTGAATTTGGTTTGCTAATGTTTTATTGAGATATTTGCATCAATGTTTATAGGAGTTAGTGGTTTGTAGTAATCTTTTCTTGCAGTGTCTTTTCTGGCATTCATGTCAGGGTAATTTCGGCTCTATTAAATGAGTTTGGAAGTGTAACCTCTTACTCTACTTTTTGAAAGAGTTTAAGGTTTGGTATTAGTTCTTCCTTAATTATTTGATAGAACTTAGCCATTAAGTCATATAATACTGGGTATATTAGTCTGCTTTTGCACTGCTGATAGAGACATACCCAAGACTGGGCAATTTACAAAAGAAAGAAGTTTAATGGACTTACAGTTCTACATTGGCTAGGGAAGCCTCACAATCTTGGTGGAGGGCAAGAAGGAGTAAGTCAGGTCTTAAATAGATAGCAGTAGGCAAAGAGAAAGAACTTGTGCAGGGAAACTCCCGTTTTTAAAACCATCAGATCTCATGAGACTTATTCACTATCAAAAAAACAGCATGGGAAATACCCACCCACATGATTCAGTGATGTCTCGCCAGGTCCCTCCCACAACACATGGGAATTATGGGAGCTACAAGATAAGATTTGGGTGGGGACACAGAACCAAACCATGTCATTCTTCTCCTGGCCCCTCCCAAATCTCATGTCTTCACATTTCAAAACCAATTGTGCCGTACCCAACAGTCCCTCAAAATCTTAACTCATTTCAGCATTAACTCAAAAATCCACATTCCAAAGTCTCGCCTAAGACAAGGCAAGTCCCTTCTGCTTATAAGCCTGTAAAATCAATTCAAGTTAGTTACTTCCTAGATACAATGGAAGTACAGGCATTGCATAAATACAGCTGTTCTGAATGGGAGAAATTGGCCAAAACAAAGGGGTTACAGACCCCAAGCAAGTCTGAAATCCAGTGGGGCAGTCAAATCTTAAAGCTCCAAAATGATCTCCTTTAACTCCATGTCTCACATCAAGGTAATGCTGATGCAAGAGGTGGGTTCCCATGGTGTTGGGCAGCTCTGCCCTTGTGGCTTTGCAGGGTATAGCCTCCCTCCTGGCTGCTTTCATGGGCTGGCATTGAGTGTCTGTGGCTTTTACAGGTTCATGGTGCAAGCTGTCAGTAGATCTAGCATTCTGGGGTCTGGAGAACAGTGGCCCTCTTTTCACAGCTCCACAAAGCAGTGTCCCAGTAGGGACTATGTATGGGGGCTCTGACCCCACATGTCTTGCACTGCCCTAGCAGAAGTTCTCCATGAGGGCACCACCCCTGCAGCAGACTTCTGCCTGGGCATCCAAGCATTTCCATACATCTTCCGAAATCTAGGCAGAGGTTCCCAAACCTCAATTCTTGACTTCTGTGCACTTGCAGGCTCAATACCACATGGAAGCTGCCAAGGCTTGGGGCTTACACCCTCTGAAGCCACGACTTCAGTTCTGTGTTGGCCCCTTTCAGCCATGGCTGGAGTGGCTGAGATGCAGGGCACAAAGTCCCTAGGCTGCACACAGGGACACTGGGCCTGACCCACAAAACCATGTTTTCCTCCTAGGCCTCCAGGTCTGTGATGGGAGGGGCTGCCATGAATACCTCTGACATGCCCTGGGGATATTTTCCCCATTGTTTTGGGGATTAACATTTGGCTCCTCATTATGTATGCAAATACCTGCAGCAGGCTTGAATTTCTTCTCAGAAAATGGGTTTTTCTTTTCTATCACATAGCCAGGCTGCAAATTTTCCGAACTTTTATGCTCTGTTTCACTTTTAAAACGGAATGCCTTTAACAGCACTGAAATCATCTTTTGAATGCTTTGCTGCTTAGAAATTTATTCTGCCAGATACCTTAAAATATCTCTCTTGAGTTCAAAGTTCCACAAATCTCTAGGACAGGGACAAAATGCCAGCAGTCTTTTTGCTAAAACATGACAAGGGTCAGCTTTGCTCCAGATCCCAACAAGTTTCTCATCTCCATCTGAGATCACGTCAGCCTAGATTTCATTTTCCATATCATCATGATTTTGGTCAAAGTCATTAAACAAGTCTCTAGGGAGTTCCAAACTTTCCACAGTTTCCTGCCTCCTTCTGAGCCCTGCAAACTGTTGCAACCTCTGTCTGTTACCCAGTTTCAAAGTTGCTTCCACATTTGCAGGTATTGTTTTAGCAGTGCTGCACTCCACTAGTACCAATTTACTGTATTAGTCTGTTTTCATGCTGCTGATAAAGATATACCCAAGACTTGGCAATTTACAAAAAAAGAGGTTTAATGGACTTACTGTTACACAGGGTTGGGGAAGCCTTACAATCTTTGCAGAAGGCAAGAAGGAGCAAGTCATGTCTTTCATGGATGGCAGTAGGCAAAGAGAGATAACTTGTGCAGGGAAATGCCCATTTTTAAAACCATCAGATCCCGTAAGATTTATTCACTGTCATGAAAAAAGCATGGGAAAACCCACTCCCATGATTCAATTATCTCCCACCACATCACTTCCAGAACACATGGGAATTATGGGAGCTACAAGATAAGATTTGGGTGAGGACACAGAGCTAAACTGTACCACTGGGCTTTCTTTGTTGAGAGGTTTCTGGTTACTATTTCAATTTCACCTTTTCTTGTTCATCAGGCTCTCTATTTCTTCCTGATTTTGTTTTAGCAGGTTGTATGTTTTTAAGAATTTATTCCCTTAAGTTATCCAATTTGTTGGCATATAATTATTCATAACAATCTCTTATAATGCTTTTTATTTTTGAGCCATTTGATGCTATGCCCATTCTTCAGTTCTGATTTGTGTCTTCTCTTTTTTTCCTAGTCCAGCTAAGAATTTGTCTATTTTATTTAAATAAAACCAACTCTTAGTTTTGTTGATTTTTACTTGAGTTTTTCTATTTGCTATTTGATTTATATCTGCTCTGATCTTTATATATTGCTTTGTTTTGCTAACTTTGAGTTTAGTTTTTTTAACTAATTATGTGTGGTATAGAATAGGGTTGTTTGAGATATTTCTATTTTTCATGAAGGTGTTTATCTCTTCAAACTTCCCTGTTAATACTGCTTTTGCAAATCCTTTACATTTTGAAAAGTTTTATTTTCATACTTATTTGTCTCTAGCTATATTTTAAATTACATTTAGATGTCCTCTATGACCCTGTGGTTGTTCAAAAGTGTTTGTTAGTTTCCATGTATTTGTGAATTCTTATATTTTCCTGCTGTTACTGATTTCTAGTTTCATTCCACTGTGGTCAGGAAGATACTGGGCATGATTTTGATCTTCCTAAACTTGTTAAGATTTCTTTGTAATCTAACATGTAATCTCTCCTGTGTGCACCTGAGAAGAATGAGTATTCTTGTGCTGTTTGGTGAAAAGTTCTTTATCTGTTTGTTAGGTCCATTTGGTATATAGCATGGTTCAAATTTGCTGTTTGTTTATTAATTTTTCCTGAGTGATCTATCAATTATTAACATTGAAATATTGAAATCTTTATTATTTTATTGATTTTTCTTTTGGATCTGTAAATATTTGGTTTTATTTATTTAGGTACTCTGATGTTGGGTGCACATATATTTATAATTATTTTACAATTATTATACATATCTCCCTCTTGAATTGATCCATTTATCATTACATTACAACCTTCCTTGTCTCTAGTAAAGGTTTTTTATTTGAAGTCTACTATGCTGGATGTAAGTATACCACTCCTGTTTCTTTGATTGCCATTTGCATGGAGTTTTGTTTTTTTATCCTTTCATATTCAGCTAATGAGTATTCTTGAATCTATAGTGAGTTTCTTGTAGACAGCGCACAATTGAATCTATTTTCATCTATCAACTCACTCTTCATTTAATTATAATTTTAGTATATTTTAAATTATTAATAAGTATGTACTATCACAATTTTGTTAACTGTTTTCTATTTGTCTTGTGGTTTCTTTTCTCTTTTTCTGTCCTGCTGTCTTCTTTTGTGTTTGAGTTTTTGTATAGATTGGTTTTGATTCCTTTCTTTTTCTTATTTTATAACTCTTTTAGGTATTTTATTCCTGATTACCATGGGGCTTATATAAAGTATCTTGTAGTTATAATGGTCTATTTTAAGCTGATAACTTAATTTTCCCTGCATGCAAAAACTCCACTTTTACGTCCTATCTTCCCACATAATGTGCCATTTATTTCACAATTTACATGTATTTGTGTTATGTATTCATTAACATAATTTAGTTATAGTGGCTTTTAATACTTTTCTTTTAATTTTTACAATAGAATAAAATCAATTTACTGATCACCATTATAATAATACCAGATCCTGCTTTTTGTCTGTATACTTACTTTTACTAGCAAGTTTTATACTGTTTTATGCTTTTGTGTTGCTCCTTAGTGTCCTTGCATTTCAACATGAACTTTCTTTAGCGTTTCTTAAAAGATAAGTCTAGTCTTGATAAACAGCCTCAGCTTTTGTAGGTCTAAAAACATGTTTATCTCACTTTCATTTTTTAGTTTGTTAATTGTATTTTAAAAAAAAATTGGGGGTACATGGTAAGTGTATATATTTATGGGGTAAATGAGATATTTTGGTGCAGACATACAATGCATAATAATTACATCATAGAAAATTGGGTTTTGTATCTGTTCCCTCAAGCATTTATCTTTTGTGTTACAGACAATTCAATTATATTGTTTAGCTATTTTTAAAATGCATAATTAAATTATTATTGACTATAGTAACCCTGTTGTCCCGTCAAATAGATCTTATTTATTCTTTTTTTTGTATCCATTATCCAGTTTTTCTAGCATCACTTATGGAAAATATTGTCTTTTCCCCAATGTGTGTTCTTGGCATCTTTGTTGAAAATGAGTTCACTATAGGTGTGTGGATTTATTTCTGGGTTCTCTATTCTGTTCTGTTGGTTCTGTGTGTTGGTTTTTATGCTAGTACTATGCTGTTTTGGTACTACAGATCTCTTGTATGATTTGAAGACAGGAAATGTGATTCCTCTGGTTTCTTTTCTTTTAGCTCAGGATGGCTTTGACTATTATGTGTCTTTTGTAAATTCCATATGCATATTAGGATTGTTTTTTCTACTTCTGTGAAGATGTCATTGGTATTTTTACAAGAATTGCATTAAATCTGTAGATTGCTTTGGGTAGTATGACCATTTTAACAATATTTATTCTTCTAATCCATGATCACAGAATATCTTTCCATTTTTTATTGTTCTCTTCAATTTTATTCTTCCATGTTTTAGAGTTTTCATCATAGCTATTTTCCATTTCTTTGGTTAATTTTGAGTTATTTAATTTATGTGGATCTATTGTAAATGAAATTTTTTAAATTCTTTTTCAGATTGCTGATGTTATGTAGAAATTCCACTGATTTTTGTATGTAGACTTTGTATTCTCCAACTCTACTGAATTTATCAGTTCTAATTGTTTTCCTGTGGAGTCTTTAGGTTTATTCAAATACAAGTTCATATCATCTGCAAACAAGGATAATTTGACTTCTTCCTTTCGAATTTCAATACCTTTTATTTCTTTCTCTTGTCTGATTACTATAGCTAAGACTTCCAGTACTATGCTGAATGACAGTGTTGCAAGTGGGCATCCTTGTCATGCTCCAGATCTATGAGCACAGGCTTTCTGTTTTCCCTATTCAGTATGATACTGGCTGTGGGTCTGTCATATATGGCCTTTATTATGTTGAGGTATTGTTTTTTCTATAACCAATTTGTGAGAGTTTTTACTATAAAGGATAATTAACTTTATCAAATTTTTTGCAGCATAAATTCAAATGATCATATGATTTTTGTCCTTCATTATATTGATATGATGTATCACATTGATTGATTTGTGTATGTTAAACCATCCTTGTTTTCCTAGAATAAATCCAACTTGGTCAAGATGAATTATCTTTTTAATGTATTGCTGAAATTGGTTTGCTTGTATTCTGTTGAGGATTTTTGCATCAATATTCATCAGAGATACTGGCCAGGAGTTTCTACTTTTTTTTTTTTTTTGATGTGTCTTTATCTGGTTTGGTATCAGGCTTCATAGAGTGAGTTTGGAGGAATTCCTTCCTCCTCTATTTTTCAGAATTGTTTGATAACGATTAGTATTAGTTCTATAAATATTTGGTAGAATTCAGCAATAAGGCCATTAGGTCCTGGGCTTTTTTCTACTGGGAGACTTCTTTTCACAGATTTGATCTTGCTACTGCATTCAAATTTTGCATTTGTTTATGTTTCAATGTTGGTAGGTTGTATGCATCTAGAAATTTATCCATTTCTTCTAGATTTTCCAATTTGTTGGCAGATAGCTATTCATAGTAGCATTAATGGTCTTTTGAATTTCTGCTGTATGAGTTGTAGTGTCTTCTCTTTCATCTCTGTTTTTATCTATGTGGATTTTATCTCTTTTAGTTAGTCTGGCTGAAGGTTTGTCACTTCCTGTTGTCTTTTCAAAAAACCAACATTTTGTTTCACTGTTCTTCCATAATGTTTTCTTCATTTCAAATTCATTTAGTTGTATTCTAATTTTTATTATTTGTTTTCCTCTTCTAAGTTTGGGTTTGGTTTGCTGTTGGTTTTTTATTTCTCTAAGATGAATTATGACATTACTTATTTGAACTTTCTCTTCTTTTTTCAAACAGGTACCTATAGCTACAAATTTCCCTCTTAGTACTGCTTTTGCCGTATCCTATAGTTTTTATATGTTGTGTTTTCGTTAAAACTTATTTCGAGAAACTTACCAATTCTCTTGTTTTTTTTTTTTATTGACTCACTGGTCATTCATTTTCATGTTTGTATATTTCCACAATTCCTCTTGTTATTGTTTATTAATTTTATTCCACTGTGGTCAGAGAAGATGCTTGATATTATTTAAAACTTTTGAATGTTTTAAGACTTGTTTTTTGGCCTAATATATAGTCTATCCTTGAGAATAATCCCTGTGCTGAGAAGAAAAATTGTATTCTGCAGCGATTAGATGAAATTTTCTGTAAATATCAATTAGGTCTGATTTGCTTTGAATCTGTTTCCCAAACCAAATCTCATGTCAAATTTTAATCCCCAATGTTGGAGATGGAGGCTGCTGAGAGGCAATTGGGTCATGGGGCAGTTTCTAATGGCTTAGCATCACCCCCCTAGTGGTGTCTCATGATAGAGTGCTCACAAGATCTGATTGTTTGAAAGTGTGTAGCACCACCTCCACAACTCTCTTCCCCCTACTCTGGCCATGTAAGATTTGCCTGCTTCTTCTTTGCCTTCCACAAAGTTTGAAAGTTTCCTGAAGCCTCCACAGAGCTGTCATGCTTTCTGTACACCCTGGTGGAACCATAAGCCAATTAAACCTCTTTTTAAAATAAATAACCCAGTCTCAGATATTTCTTTATAGTAATGTGAGAACGAAAAAATGCAGAAAACTGCTACTGGGAGTGGGGTGTATTGCTAATAAATATACCTGAAAATGTGGAAGTGACTTTTGAACTAGGAAACAGGGAGAAGTCGGAAGAGTTTGGAGGGCTCAGAAGAAGACAGCAAGATGAGGGAAAGTTTGGAACTTTCTAGAGACTTGTTGAATTGTTGTGATTCTAATGCTGATCATGATATGGACAGAGATAGCCAGACTGTCAAGGTCTCAGATTTTCATGAGGAACTTATTGGAAACTGGAGTAAAGGTCACTTTCGTTATGCATTAGCAAAACAATTGGAGGTGTTGTGCTCCTGCCCTCAGGATGTGTGGAACATTGAACTTGAGAACGATGATCTAGGGTATCTGGTGGAAGAAATTTCTAAGCAACAAAGAGTTCAGTAAGTGACCTGGCTATTTCTAATGGCCTATGCTTATATGTGAGAACAAAGAAATGACCTTTACTTGGAACTTTTATTTAAAAGGGAAGTAGAATGTAAAAGTTTGAAAAATTTACAGCTTGGCCCTGTGGTAGTAAAAAACAACTCATTTTGTGGGTAGGAATTCAAGCAACTTTCAGAAATTTACATAATGAAAAGGGAAACAAATGCTGATAGCCAAGACAAAGGAAAAATGCTCTGAAGGCATTTCAGAGAAATTTGAGGCAGCCACTCCAATAACAGGCTCAGAAGCCTTAGAGGGAAGAATGGTTTCCTGGATCAAGCCAAGGAACCTGCCACCCTGTGCAGCCTTGGGACACTGTTCCATGTATCCCAGCCACTCCAGCTCCAGCCATGACTAAAAGGGCCCCAGATATGGCTTGGGCCATTGCTCTAGGGGATGAAAGTCATAAAGCTTGATGGCTTCCATGTGGTGTTAAGCCAGTGGGTGTGCAGATTGCAAGAGTTGAGGCTTGAGGGCCTCCACCTAGATTGCAGAGGATGCATGGAAATGCCTGGATGTCCAGGCAGAAGTCTGCTGCAGGGGCAGAGTCCTCATGGAGAACCTCTACTAGGGCATTGTGGAGGGAAAGTGTGGGTTTGGAGCTCTCACACAGAGTCCCTACTGGGACACTGACCTGAAGGTGTTAGAGGACATCTATCATGCTCAAGCCTCCAGAATGGTAGATCTGCCAACAGATTGCACTCTGTCCCTAGAAAAGCCATAGGCAATGCCAGCCCTTGAGAAAAGCCAAGGGGCACTGGAGCTGCCCAAGGCCTTGGAAACCACCCCTTGCATCACTGTGCCCTGTATGTGAGACATTGAGTCAAATGAGGTTATTTTGGAGCTTTAACATTTAAGGACTTCCCTGCTGGGCTTCAGACTTACGTGGGGCCTGTAGCCCATTTCTTATGGCTGATTTCTCCCTTTTAGAACAGGATCATTTAGTGCCTATTATCTCATTGTATCATGGAATTAACTAACTTTTTTTTTATTGAACAGGCTAATAGGGTGTATTAGTCCATTTTCACACTTGATTAAGACATACCTGAGAATGGGCAGTTTATACAAAAAATAAAAATAAAAAGAAGTTTAATGAACTGATAGTTACATGTGGCTGGGCAGACTTCACAATCAGGGTAGAAGGTGAAAGCCATGACTTACATAGTGGCATACAAGATAGAATGAGAGTCAAGTGAAAAGGGAAACCCCTTATGAAACCATCAGATCTTGCAAGACTTATTCACTACTACAAGAACACTATGGGGGAACAACACCCATGATTCAATTATCTCCCACCAAGTCCCTCCCACAACATGTGGGAATATGGGAGCTACAATTCAAGATGAGATTTGGGTGAGAACAGAGCCAAACCATATAATTCCACCCCTGAGCCCTCCCAAATCTCATGTTCTCACATTTCAAAACCAATCATGCCTTCCCAACAGTCTCCCAAAGTCTTAACTCACTCATTTCAGCATTAACTCAAAAGTCCACAATCCAAAGTCTCACCTGAGACAAGGGAAGTACCTTCCACCTATTATAAGCCTGTTAAAAGAAAAAAAGGAAGTTACTTACTTCCAAGATACAATGGAGGTACAGATATTGGATAAATGTACCCATTCCAAATGGGAGAAATTGGCCAAAATGAAGGGGCTACAGGCTTTGTCCTAGTCCAAAATCCAATGGGGCGGTCAAATCTTAAGGTTCCAAAATTATCTCCATTGACTCCATGTCTCACATCCAGGTCACACTAATGCAAGAGGTGGGTTCCCATGGTCTTGGGCAGCTCCACCCCTGTGGCTTTGCAGGGTACAGCCTCCCTCCCTGATGCTTTCACAGGCTGGTGTTGAGTGTGGCTTTTTCAGGTGTATGGTGCAAGCTGTTGGTGGATTTACCATTTTGGGGTCAGGAGAATGGTTACCCTCTTCTCAGAACTCCACTAGGCAGTGCCCCAGTGGACTCTGTGTGGGGGCTGTGACCCCACAATCCCTTCTACACTCCCCTAGCAGAGGTTCCCCATGAGGGCCTGTCCCTACAGCAAAATTCTGCCTGGACATCCAGGCATTTCTATACATCCTCTGAAATCTAGGCAGAGGTTCCCAAACCTCAATTATTGACTTCTGTGCACCCACCAGCTCAACACCACATGGAAGCCACCAAAGCTTGGGACTTGCCCCCTCTGAAGCCATAGCCTGAGCTGTACCTTGGCTCCTTTTAGCCATGGCTACAGCAGCTGGGTCATAGGACATCAAGTCCCTAGACAGCACACAGCAGGGGAGCCCTTGGCCCAGCCCATGAAACCATTCTTTCCTCCTAGGCTTCTGGACCTGTGATTATAGGGGATGCTGCAAATGTCTCTGACATGCCCTAGAGACATTTTCCTCATTGTCTTGGAGGTCACCATTTGGCTCCTCATTACTTATGCAAATTTCTGCCACTGGCTGGCTTGAATTTCTTCTCAGAAAGTGAGTTTTTCTTTTCTATCACATCATCAGGCTGAAAATTTTCCAAACTTTTATGCTCTGTTTCCCTTTTAAAACTGAACGCCTTTAACAGCACCCAAGTCACATCTTGAATGCCTTAGTGCTTAGGAATTTCTTCCACCAGATACCCTAAGTCATCTCCCTCTAGTTCAAAGTTTCACAAATCTCTAGAGCAGAGGCAAAATGCCTCCGGTCTCTTTGCTGAAACATAGCAAGAGTCACATTTACTTCAGTTCCCAACAAGTTTCTTATCTCCATCTGAGACCACCTCAGCCTGGATTTCATTGTTGATATTATTATTAGCATTTTGGTCAAAGCCATTCAACAAGTCTCTAGGGAGTTCCAAACTTTCCCACATTTTCCTGTCTTCTTCTGAGCCCTCCAAAGTGTTCCAAGCTCTGCCTGTTACCCATTTCCAAAGCCACTTCTACATTTTTGGGTATCTTTACAGCAGCACCTCACTATGAGTACCAATTTACTGTATTAGTCTGTTTTCATGCTACTGATAAAGACATACCCGAGACTGGATAATGTATAAAGAAAAAAAGGTTTAATGGACTAACAGTTTCACGTGTCTGGGGAGGTGGAAGGTGAAAGGCAATCATGGTGGAAGGTAAAAGGCATGTCTTACAACACAGCAGACAAGAGAGAATAAGAGCCAAGAGAAAAGGGAAACCTCTTATGAAACCATCAGATGTTATAAGACTTATTCACTACCGTGAGAATAGTATGGGGGAAACTGCCCCCATGATTCAATTATCTCTCACTAGGTCATTCCCACAACATATGGGAATTATGGGAGCTACAATCAAGATGAGATTTGGGTGGGGACACAGCCAAACCATATCACAGGCTGAAGGGACTAGCATTGTCTCAGATAAGATTTTGGACTTTGGACTTTTGAGTTTATGCTGGAATAAATTAAGACTTCCAGGACTATTGAGAAGTGATGATTATATTTTACAATTTGAGAACATGAGATTTGATAGGGGCCAGGGGTGTAATGATATAGTTTGGATCTTTTCCCTGTGTGTCATGTTGAATTGTAATCCCTAGTGTTGGAGGTGGAGCCTGGTGGGTGGTGACTGGATCATGGGGGCAGTTTCTAATGCTTTAGTACCATCCCCCTAGTGACATTTTGTGATAAAGTTCTCATGATACATTGTTATTTAAAAGTGTGCAGTACCTCCCCTGCCCTTCATCCTGCTCTGGCTCTGTAAGGTGTGCCTGCTTTTCCTTCATCTTCCACCATGACTGAAAGTTTCCTGAGGCCTCCCCAGAAGCCATCATGCATCTTGTACAGCCTGTGGAACTATGGGCTAATTAAACCTCCTATATTTATAAGTTACCCAGTCTTGGGTATTTCTTTTTGGGAGTGTGAGAATGGACTAATACAAGGCCCATTTGGTCTACAGTGCAGATTAAGTCTGATGTTTGCTGATTTTGTGTCTGGAAGACCTGTCCAGTGCTGAAAGTAAGATGCTGAAGTTTCCAGCTGTTATTGCTTCAGGGCCTATCTCTCTCTTTAGCGCTAGTAAGATTAGTTTTATATGTCTGGGTGCTCCAGTGTTGGGTATATATATAATTACAATCATCATATCTTGTTGCTGAATTGATCCCTTTATCACCATATAGTGACCTTTGTTGTTATAGTTTTCATCTTGAAATCTATTTTATCCAATATAAGTGTAGCGACTCATTGATTTCTATTGGCATGAAGTATCTTTTTCCAGTCTTTAGTTTCAGTCTATGTGTCTTTATAGGTGAATTGTGTTTTTTGTAGGCAACAGATATTTTGGTCTTGGGTTTTTTTTTTTTTCCTTTTTTTCATCCATTCAGCTACTCTGTCTTTTGATTGGAGAGTTTAGTCAATTTACATTCAGTGTTATTATTCAAAAGTAGAGACTTATTGCAGCTGTTTTGTTATTTGTTTTCTGTCTGTTTTGTGGTCTTCTCCTCCTTCTTTTCTTCCTTCCTTTCTTCCTTTTAGGGAAGATAATTTTCCCTGGTGGTATGCTTCAATTTTTTGCTTTTTTGTATTTGTTTTGTATGTTTTTTGATTTGAGATATCCATGAAGCTTGCAAGTACTTCATTATAACCCATTGTTTTAAACTGATGACAACTTAGCTGATTGTATAAATGAATAAGCAAACATGCAACAAAAAACTAACAAAAACTCTACACTTTAACTTTTGAACTTTTTGTTGTTTCTTTTTATGTCTTATTGTATTGTCTATGTCTTGAAAGTTGTAGCTATTATTTATTATTGGTTCCTCATTTAATCTTTCTACTTACTTAGTTTTTCTACGTAAGTCAAGAGAAGTTTACACACCACAGTTACAGTGCAGAATATTTTATGCTTTTCTGTGTGCTTATTACGACCAGTGAGTTTTGTACCTTCAGGTAATTTCTTCTTGCTCATTAACATCCTTGTATTTCAGATTAGAGAACTCCCTTTCACATTCCCTGTAGAATAGGTCTGGTGTTGATGAAATCCCTCAGCTTTTGTTTGTCTGGGAAGGTCTTTAGTTCTTCTTTATGTTTAAATCGTATTTTCACCAGATATGCTATTCTAAGGTAAAATTTTTTTCATTCAGCACTTTAAATATGTCATGCTGTCCTCTTCTGGCCTGGAAGGTTGCTACTGAAAAGTCTGCTGCCAGACATATTAGAGCTCGATTGTATGTTATTTATTCCTTTTATCTTGCTGCTTTCAAGATCCTTTCTTTATGCTTGATGTTTGGGTGTTTGATTATTAAATGCCTTGAGATAGTCTTATTTGGGTTAAATCTGCTGAATGTTCTATAACCTTCTTGTATTTTAATGGTAATATCATCCTCTGGGTTTGGGAAGTTATCGTTATTATCTCTTTGAATAAACTTTCTGCCCCTTTCTCTTTCTCTACCTTCTCTTTAAGGCCAATAAGTCTTAGATTTGCCCTTTTGAGGCTATTTCCTATATTTCCTTGTTTTGTTTGGTTTTGTTGGTCTCCTTTGACTGTATATTTTCAAACAGCCTATCTTCAAGCTCACTAATTCTTTTTTCTGTTTTATCAGTTCCACTATTAAAAGACTCATGGATTCTTCAGCATGTCAATTACATTTTTTAATTCTAGAATTTCTGCTTTATTCTTTTAAATTATTTCAATCTTTGTTAGATTAATCTCAGAATTCTAAATTCATTCTCGGTGTTATCTTGAATTTCTTTGAGTTTCCTCAAAACAGCTATTTTGAATTATCTGTCTGAAAGCTCATACATCACTGTTTCCTCGGAATTGGTCCCTGGTACATTATGTAGGTCATGTTTGATAAGGTCATGTTTTCCTGGATGGTATTGATGCTTTTAGATGTTCATCAGTGTCTGGAAATTGAAGAGTTAGGTATTTATTGTAATTTTCACAGTCTGGGCTTCTTTGTGACTGTCCTCAAGAAGGCTTTGCAAGTATTTGAAGAGACTTGGACTCCAAGTGCAATAATGCTGTGGTTTTGCAGCCTCATAGAGGTACCGACTTGGTGGTCTTTGATAAGATTCTGAATAATTCTTTGGAATACCAGGCAGAGACTCTTGTTTTTTCCCTTACTTTCCCCCAAACTAATGGAGTCTCCTTCTCTGTGATGAGCTACCTGGAAATTTGGATGTGGTTATGCAAGCACTCCTGTGGGTGGCACCACTGGGACTGTGCTGGGTCAGACCTGAAGCCAGCACAGCACTGAGTCTTGTTGCCCCAGGCCCTTCCCTTCTGGTCAGTAAGATTTTCCAGGCCCTGGGTGTGTCCAGAGATGCTCTCTGGGAGCCAGAAATTGGAGGCAAAAACGTTAACAGTTTACCTGATATTCTCTCCACTCACAACAATACAAAGTTCTTCATGCTCTCCTCTCCCCTTCCTACAAGCAGAGGAGACTGTCCCAGTGGATACCACCATCAGTATTCCACCGGGCCACCACTGACGTTCACTTAAAGCCCAAGGTGTGTTTTTGTTTTTTTCTTTTTTTTTTTTGGTCAGCTTGTCTTGAATGCTGCCAGGCCTGAGACTCACCCTTCAGGGCGGTGGACTCCCCTCTGGTCCAGGGAAGGTCCAGAAATGCTGTTCGAGAGGCTAAGCCTAGATTCTGTGAACCCAGAAAGCTGCTTTTTGTTCTACCTTACTGTGTCTGAGTTGGGACCTGATTTTTGGTTGTTGTGATGGTGCTTTTCTTTGTGCTTTTCTTTGTGGGGATAGTTGTTAAAATTTGGGTTTCACTGGGGGAGGATGAAACCAGAGGCTTCCCAGGTTCTGAGATTCTCAGCTTTAGACTGAGAGTTATACTATTGGCTCCTCTGGTTCTCGGGTCTTTAGCCTCAGACTGAATTACACCATCAGCTTTCCTGGTTCTCCAGCTTGCAGACATTATATCACGAAACTTATAGACCTCCATAATTGCATAAGCCAATTCCTATAATAAATCTTCTCATGAATCTCTCTGTATATATCCCATTGGTTCTGTTACTCTGGAGAATGCTAATACCGCTGATGTTTATTTATGTTAATAGTGGCCATTCTATTTCATGGCATTTGGTGTACATTCAATGAGATGTTGATTGAATAAAACAATATGCTACTCTATAAATTTACAGGACGATTAAGAAATAATTTACCTTTATAATTTAAGTGGAAAGAAGAACGTGGATATAAAACATTTTGCAAATAGAGGCTCATCACCCTTCAGAGTGTAGAGGATAAATTAGTGGGTAAGTAGTGAGAGGACACGACCTTGGTCTTCACTGTATTATTTTCTAACTATATTAAATTTATTGTTTTCTATTGTTTTCAACTATTTTGCATTTAGATTTCTAAATTATTAAAGAAAGGATTAAAAGGCTTGTGCTTCATGCTTCATAGTGGTTGTGAAAAAGAAATTAAATAATGCATACCAAAACATATAAAACAGTAAATTCCACGTGGATAAGAACTTTTCTGTTTTTCTAGAGAAAACAAGAGGAAAGAAAGAATAAAGAAAACAAGTGATTTTGAGAATGATAGAAAATAAATTCAGGACAATAACAAGTTTAGAGAAAAGGGATAAAGCTAATGGCAATCTCATAAATAGTAGGTTTTAGAATATTCGTTTTTAAATATAATACACTAAGTTGGTGATAAATCTGGAGATATAATACAATTCTTATGATTTCTAAACTACTATATTTCTCCATGTATAATATAGTTAGGCTAAGTTTATCTAATCTAAAGAACAAATGAAAGCTAAAAATTATTTATTACCAAGGAGGTCTCCAGTATAGCTTAGGTTGAAGGCTAGACACAAGACAGGACAGAGAATAACATTCAACACCAAGGATTTCCATTTGCCAATGAATTTACACTGATAAATCTATAGAGAATAATCCAACCCAAATATAACTATTTCTAAGGTAAGAAAAATAGGTTTACATTACTTTGAAAAATCTTGACCTTTAGAATTGCTAGCAGGCAGATCATCTGAGGTCAGGAGTTTGAGACTAGCCTGACCAACATGGAGAAACCCCGTCTCTACTAAAATTACAAAATTAGCCAGGCATGGTGGTGCATGCCTGTAATCCCAGCTACTCAGGAGGCTGAGGCAGGAGAATCGCTTGAACCCGGGAGGCAGAGGTTGCAGTGAGCTGAGATCATGCCATTGCACTCCAGCCTGGGCAATGAGAATGAAAATCCATCTCAGAAAAAAAAAAAAAAAAAAAAGAAGGCGATGTAATAAATAAAATCATAGCTTTATGAAGGAATTTGGTATTTAAAAACACAATAATTTACAGAAAATAATGTAGTGAAATTTTATCTTGATTAGACATGCAAAATGACCTCTAGGAAGAAAAGGGATGGATAATTCTTTTTCTGTATTTTTCCAAAGGCTGAAGCCTAAAATATAGGTCCAATGACTAAATATGTAAGCAAACAAAAAAACCCCACAATATTTCTTAACTTATACCAGAAGTCATCAAACTACTGCCCCTACTGGCCAAATCCAGTCTGCCACCCAATTTTTGTATACAAAGATAAATGGAATACAGCAATGCTCATTCCTTAATGTATTGTATAGGGTTCCTTTTGTCCTGTAACAGCATAGTTTAGTGCCCATGATGGAGACAGTATAGCCCATAAAGCTTAAAATGTTTTATATCTGCTCCTTCATAAAAAAAATGCTGACGCCTGATCCAGATAATTGGTAGTCATGAATGAACCTAGAGTAACCTTTTATGGAGCAACTATTATGTGTTAGCCATTACACTAACATTTCTAGCTAAAAATATATAATCTTCATTTAATTCTCATAACCATAATGTGAAATAAGGATTATTATCTTAAACCTATAGATATAGAAACTGATATTCAAAAACGCTAGGTAACTGACCTAAGATTACACTGCTATAACCAATAGTTTCAATATTTAGATTTTTTTCTATTATTCTTTGTTATTATTTGTTTTGATCTTCAATTCCCATGATTTTTGTTCTAAGCTACACAATTTCCCAGAATTCATAGTTACTGAAAACTTCCTTCACAGTCTGAGTGATATAGGTGAAGAGAAGAAAATAAATAAATAAATAAATAAGGCAATTTTAGAAAAAGCTTTAAATAAAAAAGGAAATTTTAGAAAAAGCTGATTTAATGTAAGCAGAAACTGTGGGAGGACAAGAGAAAAATAGTAATCATCTCTAATTTGGCAGTGAATGTTTAGCAATCAATCTTCAGCTCACTCCATTTATCACTGGGCCAATGACCAGTAAAACCCTTACCTTAATCTTTATTGGGATAATTTAAATTACCTTCAGAGCAACCTGTTGCTTCCAGAGTTTATTCATTAACCAGCAATGCACATCATGGACATTAAGATAAATCCAGATTATCATTTCACTACATAATTTGGAAAGAGTCTTGAACTTCGTCTATATCTACAAACGACTCTCATTTCTTATGATACTTTTAGCCTTGTTACTTTAATTTTTTTTATTCAGAGCTTATTTTGCCTCCTCCTAGTAACTTAATGCTACAATTTTTAAACTCCCAATGTTTAAATTTATTCTGAAATGATAAATATGCAGTAAAAATTACCAAAGGGCTTCATTCACATATTTATGTCATATTTTCTTTTTTGAAATCGATGTTAGTAATTCAAGTACTATCCTCTTATACATGCACATCTATAAACTCATCAAATACCACAGCAATTACCTAAGAATTTGTTCATCCATGGGAACTAGAAGGTGACAAAAGATTAGATTCATCAAGAAAAATTATAACTCTATCAAGAAAAGCGCAGAGCCTATGTTGGGGCTTTAAATGATTTAAAGTAGATTATAAAATCTCTTTTATGATGAGTATTTTAATATTATAGCATTAGATTAGTTTATATAGTTTAAGATATATTAAAAGGAAACTAGGTAAATAAACATATTGGAAAAATATTGTGTATTTAAAACTTATTCATATATATTATACACATATAATAATTTGTGTATATATAATTTGAAAATTCTATATATATATACTACATACATAACACAAAGATTGCCTCTGATTGCTAGTATTATAGGTAGTTTTCTTATCAAATAAATTTGTTGCTTTTCTAATTTATCTGTAATGAACATGTAATACTTGTATAATAAAGGAAAAACTAGCAATTTAAAAGTGTTTATTATAATTCCACTCTGACCAAGACACGTATATTTTAATATCCATATATGTATATAATTTATACAAATTATATATGTATGTGTTATGTATCTATTGCTTCTATATGACTATGTATATCTAATTTGTGTGTGTATATATATATGTATATGAGCTACATATGGAAATTTTTTTTAGATGTTCAATATCAGGTAGTTCAATACTTGGTGCTGGAAAAAAAAAAAAAAAAAGGAAAAGAAAAGGAAAGCTCCTAGGGATCTGTGAGCTGAAATCTGAAGTTCTCACAGTGTTGGAATACATAGGACGTCCTAAATAGCTAAATGAGAGATACTTTGCTGAAAAATACAGTTACTTCAGTTGATATTGAAAGAAACTTAGGGAAGGACTTTTCAACCACTATAGTAATGGTTACTCTCAGAAAATTCTAACAAAATTTAAGCACAAAATTCAAAAGGATAAGATTAATTGACCACAAAATTAACCATCTGTGAAATAAAAAAAAAAAAAAAAGACAAAACAAAAACCCAACTCTCCTCTCTCTAGAAGACACTAACTCCAGATTCTCAGTCATCTGGTATCCATAATTTCTGGCAGATAACACAAAAAATCTACATGTGAAATGAAGCAGATAAATATAAGTAACCGAAGGAAGAGTTCAGACAGCAGACAAAAACTCTGAGAGATGATCCAACTGCTGGAATTGGCAAAGATTTTCAATCAGCTAATTCAAAAGTGTTCAAGGACTTTAAAAAATGACCATAATAAATGAGCAGATGAGCATATGAGGGAATATTAGCAGAAAAAGAGGGCCTATAGAAAGAATCAAATTGAAATTCTAAAAGTAATAAATATGTAAAATAAAAAAAAATCCATTTAGTGCTATAAATTTCCCTCTTAACACTGCTTTAGCTGCTTTCCAGAGATTCTGATATATTGTCTTTGTTCTCATTGGTTTCAAAGAACTTGTTAATTTTTGCCTTAATTTCATTATTTACCCAGAGTCATTCAGGAGCAGGCTGTTCAATTTCCATGTAGTTGAATGGTTTTGAGTGGCTTTTTAATCTTGAGTTCTAATTTGATTATGCTGTGGTCTGAGAGACTGTTATGACTTCAGTTATTTTGCATTTGCTGAGGAATGTTTTACTTCCAATTATATGATTGAATTTAGAGTAAGTGCCATGTGGCACTGAATAAAATGTATACTCTGTTGTCTTTGGTGGAGAACTCTGTAGTTATCTATCAGGTCCACTTGGCCTAGAGCTGAGTTCAAGTCCTGAATATTTTTGTTAATTTTCTGTCTCAATGATCTGTCTAATACCGACAGTGGGATATTAAAGGCTTCCACTATTGTTGTGTGGGGGTCTAAGTCCCTTTATAGGTCTCCAAAAATTTGTTTTATGAATCTGGGTGCTGCTGTATTGGGTGCATATATATTGAGGATAGTTAGCTCTTCTTGTTGAATTGAACCCTTTAACATTATGTAATGCCCTTCTTTGTCTTTTTTGACTTTTGTTGATTTAATGTCTATTTTGTCAGTAACTAGGATTGCAAACCCTGCTTTTTTCAGCTTTCCATTTGCATGGTAAGTTTTCCATCATCTCTTTATTTTGAGTCTATGTGCATCTTTGCACATGAGATGTGTCTCTTGAACGCAGCACACAAATGAGTCTTGTCTTTGTCTCCTACTTGCCATTCTGTCTTTTAATTGGGGCATTGAGCCTATTTACATTTAAGGTTAATATTGTTATGTGTGAATTTGATCCTGTCATCATGATGCTGGTTGGTTAATTTGGCAGACTTGTTAATGTAGTTGCTTCATAGTGTCATTCGTCTGTGTACTTCAGTGTGTTTTTGTAGTGGCTGGTAATGGTTTTTCCTATCCATGTTTAGTGCTTCCTTTAGGAGCTCTTGCAAGGCAGGTGGGGTGGTGAAAAAAAACCTCAGCGTTTGCTTGTCTGAAAAAGATTTTATTTCTCTTTCACTTCTGAAGCTTAGTTTGGCTGAATGTGAAATTCTGGGCTGGAATTTCCTTTTTTTTTTTTTTTTTTAAGAATGTTGAGTATTGGCCCCCAATCTCTTCTGGCTTGCAGGATTTTTGCTGAGAGGTCCTCTGCTAGTTTGATGGGCTTCCCTTTGTAGGTGACCTAGCCTTTCTCTCCTGCTGTCCTTAACATTTTTTCCTTCATTTTGACCTTGAAGAATCTGCTGATTATTTGTCTTAGGGTAGATCTTTTTCTGGATTATCTTATTGGAGTTCTCTGGATTTCCTGAATGTGAATATTGGCCTGTCTTGAAAGATCTCAAATCAATCAACAACCTAACATCACAACCAGAACCTAACATCACAAAAGCAAACAAACCCCAAAACTAGCAGAAGACAAGAAATAACCAAGATCAGAGTAGAACTGAAGGAGATAGGGACATAAATAAAAACTTCCAAAATAATCAATGAATCCAGGAGCTGGTTATTTGAAAAAAAAATTAACAAAATTGATAGACCACTAATGAGACTAATAAAGAAGAAGAGAGAAGATTCAAATAAACACGATCAGAAATGAAAAGTGGGATACTACCACTGACCCCACAGAAATACAAACAGCCATCAGAGAATACTATAAATACCTCTATGCAAATGAATTGGAAAATCTAGAAGAAACAGATACATTCCTGGACACATAAACCTTCCCAAGACTTAACCAAGAAGAAGTTGAATCCCTGAATAGACAAGTTCTGAAATTGAGGCAGTAATAAATAGCCTACCAACCAAAGAAAAAGCCCAGGTCCAGAATGATTTACAGCTGAATTGTACCAGAGGTAAAAAGAGGAGCTGGTACAATTTCTTCTGAAACTATTCCAAATAATTGAAAGGGAATTACTCCTTCCTAACTCATTTCATGAGGCCAGCATCATCCTAATACCAAAACCTGGCAGAGACAACAAGAAAAAAGAAAGCTTCGGCACAATATCCCTGGTGAACATTGATGCAAAAATCCTCAATAAAATACTGGTAAACCGAATTCAGCAGCACATCAAAAAGCTTATCAACCACGATTCAGTTGGCTTCATCCCTGGAATGCAAGGCTGGTTCAACATACACAAATCAATAAATGTAATTCATCATATAAACAGAACTAAAAACAAAAACCACATGATTATCTCAATAGACACAGAAAAGGCCTTTGATAAAATTTAACATCCCTTCATGTTAAAAAATTCTCAGCAAACTAGGTATTGAAGGAACATACCTCAAAATAATAAGAGCCAATTATTGCAAACTGACAACCAATATCATACTGAATGGGCAAAAGCTGAACTCATTCCTCTTGAAAACTGGTAGAAGAAAAGAATGCCCTCTCTCACCACTCTTATTCAACATAGTATCAGAAGTTCTGGCCAGGGCAATCAGGCAAGAGAAAGAAATAAAGCATATTCAAATAGGAAGAGAGGAAGTCAAATTATCTTTGTTTGCAGATGACAGGATCCTATATCTAGAATACCCCATTGTCTCAGCCCAAAAACTTCTTAAGCAGATAAGCAACTTTAGGAAAGCCTCAGGATACAAAATCAACGTGCAGAAATCACAAGCATTCCTGTCCACCAACAACAGAAAAGCAAAAACCCAAATCACAAAAGAACTTCCTTTCACAACTGCCACAAAGAGAATAAAATACCTAAGAATACATCTAACAAGGGAAGTGAAGCACCTCTTTAAGAACTACAGACCACTGCTCAAGGTAATCAGAGAGGACACAAGCAGATGCAAAAATATTCCACACTCATAGATAGAAAGAATCGATATCATGAAAATAACCATACTACCCAAAGCAATTTATAGATTCGATACTATTCCCTTTAAACTACTATTGATATTCTTCACAGAATTAGAAAAAACTATTTTAAAATTCATATTGAACCAAAAAATAGCTAGAATAGCCACATCAATCCTAAGCAAAAACAACAAAACTGGAGGCTTCATGCTACCTGATATCAAATGATACTATGAGGCCACAGTAACCAAAACAGCATGGTACTGGTACAAAAATGGGCACATAAACCAATGGAACAGAACAGACAGCTTATGAATAAAACCACACATCTACAACTATCTGATCTTTGACAAACCATACAAAAACAAGCAATGGGGAAAGGATCCCCTATTTATTAAATGGTGCTGGGAGAACTGGCTGGCCATATGCAGAAAATTGAAACTGGATGCCTTCTTTGTATGTTATAAAAAATTAACTCGAGATGGATTAAAGATTTAAATATAAAACCCAAAACTATAAAAACCCTAGAAGAAAATCTAGGCAATACCATTTAGGACATTGCATCATCTCAAAATGTCTTCTCACATATTATGCATTAATAAATTGGAAAAAAATAGAAAATTTACAATAGAAAAGCCTAGCAGTTATCACTTTCACCAATTAATCAAAGCTAATGGGGAGAAACTGATATCATAGACCTCCTTATGTAATACATTAAGAAAAATAGCCTTATGTCAGTGATTTTCCCGACCAAAAATGCATGATCTCATTCTAAGGAAACGTCAGACAACAAACAGGGACATTCTACAAAATAACTGCCTGTACACCACAAAAATGTCAAGTTCAAGAAAGCCAAAGAAAGACTAAGGAATTGTTCCACATTAAAGGAGACAAGAGATTTGACAACTAAATGCAATATAGAATCTTGAAAGAAATTCTGTTCTGGAGAAAAAAAATGCCGTAAAGAATGTTATTGAGAAAAATTTTTTAAATTTGAATATAAACTCTAGATTAAGTAATATTATTATATTAATGTTAAATTTCCTGATTATGATAACTATTCTTTGGTTCTGTTAAAAAATGTCATTTTCCTTAAGAAAAACACACTAAATAGTAATAAGAGTATATAGTATCTCTAACTGTCTTTCAAGGTTCAGAAATAAATAATTCAGAAAAATACAAGTATAGAGAGAAAAATGATAAAGCAACTGGGACAATATGTAAACCACTGATAAACCTGGGAGTTTGTTGTATTATTTTTGCATTATTTCTATAAGTAACAAATTATATGAATACACCAAGTGACCAAAGAAGTGTTTTATTCGTTTGCGGGTAGTAGAGGCATGTATTAGACATTTTCAAGGGGTCTAGCGAGCTCAAACTTTTGCTTTTCTTTGGGGTCCTGCCCCTAGGTCCAACGCAGGTCGTTTCTGGCAGTGAAATTTGTCCTGTATAGTACATCTACCTCAGGCCCTCACTGACTGAAGCTGAAAACAACTGATTCAAACTAAGTAACTATAATTTTTTTCACCAGGTTTTTAAAAATAGGATTAAATGATTGCTTTGAGAAGAAATGCACACCCTTTTGTTCTCACCGGTAGCTTTTTCCAGAGTAACACTTTCAGTCCCTCCTTTCACCCATTACTTATAATCATTTAGCTGCATGGTTAGATAGTGAGACTGGCCTTCATTGTCCTTTACTTTTCTACTGAGCAGAGATAAAACCTTGTAGCTCGTCTCCCTAGAATCTCCTTGCCTCATCTTTTTCTTTATGTAAGTTTCCTGGAAAGACTCTGTCCCTGCAGGGATGAGAGCTGTATCTCTGAGAGGGTTTAGTTTAGGAAGTAAAATTGTAGAAAGTCCATTTGACCTTAAATCCAACCCATATTCTCTAATCCAGTCTTACCAGGAATAAATATTTTTATCTTCATCTGTATGATTCCTACATCTCTAAAATTGGTTTCCCATAAGGAGAAAGGGGTGTGATTAATTATCACCCTCAAACTGCCAGGCAGTTACCACAGAGTGACTGGAAAAGCGGAGAAAACAGCTATAGGAAGAGACACAGATTTGAAAAAACAATGATGAAACATTTAGTTCTCACGGATTTTTAATTTATTAATGAATTCCTTCTTCAATTCCAGCTATATTTATCTCCCCCTTAGGATTCCAAAAGACACACACATGTCTTTAAAATAAATCTGGGACTTAGACTTGGATTCAAAGAGACTGAACTGATTTCAGGCATTATTCTTCTGGCTAGTATGATAAATTTTAAAAATTATATTTCCATAAATTTCACAATAGTGAATTTACTTCTATTCTCTTATTTGTTGGTTACTGGAAAACCTAGTCAAAGAGCCATTTGGACTCCAAGACCATGGAGAAAGACACCACTTAGGGCAGGCTAATTATAGATGTGTATTGTAACATGAATGTCTTCAGTATAAGCCTTTGAAGTAAGGAAGAGAAGACAGGGAATATCAAGAAAGGGATGGCACAGACTGGACTAACTAACACTGGTGAAATCAAGACCCACCCTTTGACTTAATCCCCAGTGTCCTGAGTTCTGAAAGTCAAGGTGGAAAAAAATGTACTCCAAATCCATTGAAAACAACCCTTACTGGATGATGGTACAGGGTGTAATTTCAGCAGAGAGATAAATGATTTAAAATTAATTAAGAATGTTACATAAGGAACTTGCTGACATTTAGTTATATTTTTATCTTCTTGAGTCACTTCTGAGATCCCCTGGGGTGAGTTAAAGGGTATAAAATCACTTGAGCAGACTAGATTAGTCTTCCCAGATTTTTAAATGGACAGTTAATGTTCAGATCTTCTTTTCAATAATGAAATGTATTTTACTCACTTAAAATTCCGTGTCAGAATCATGTACACTGGGTTTACCAAATAATGATGGTGTCCATTGTCAAAGTTGTTTAGAACAAGAAATGAAAAAAAATTTAATTGACACAATTCTTTTCATGGAAACAAATTAGGCAGGGACGGAAGTGAAAATCCTGTCTTTCTACCATAAAATGGAAGTTGGATTTCTCTATAGTCCCTTCATTCATTCTACCATGCCAGCATTATTTTAATACCCAAACCAGGCAAGGACATTACAACAAATGAAAACTACAGAGTAATATATCTCATAAACATAGATGCAAAAAACTTCTACAAAATATTAGAAAATTAAGTCCAACACTGTATAAAAAGAATGATATGCTATGATCAAGTGGCATTTATCCTAAGTACGCATGATAGCTTCAACATCCACAAATCAATTAATGTATTGCATCATATCAACAAGCTAAAACAGAAAAATCACACGAACTTATCCATATATGTGAAAAAAGTATTTGACAGACCCAACACCTACTTATGACAAAAACTATCAGTCAACTAGGAATACAGGGGAATTTCCTCAACTTGATTAAGAATATCTACCAAAAAAACTCTACAGCTAATATCATAGTTAATGGTGAGAAACTCAGAGCTTTCTAAGATCAAGAACAAGGCAGGGATGTCCTCTCTCACCACTGCTTTTCAACATTGTACTGAAAGTCCTAGCTAACTTGATTAGAGAAGAAAAGGAAATAAAAGGCGTACAGATTGGGAAGGAAGAAATAAAGCTGTGTTTGTCTACGCATTACAAGATCAACTACATGGAAAATTTGAAGGAATTGACAAAAAAATTTCTTGGAACTAATAAGCAATTATAGCAAGATTGCAGGATGCAAGGTTAGTATACAAGAATCAATCACTTTCCTTTACAACAAAAATAAATGATATATTTGAAATTAAGACCACTTTACCACTTATGTTAGCACTCTTCCCAAAATAAAATACTTAGATATGAATCTTACAAAACATGTATAAGAGTTATATAAGGAAAACTACAAAACTCTGATGAAAGATTTCAAAGAACTAAATATGTGGAGAAATATTCCATGATCATAAATGGGAAGACGCAATATTGTCAAGATTTCGTATTTTACACCTTGATCTACAGATTCAAGCCAATTAAAAATCCCAGCAAGTTATTTTGTGGGTGTTTACAAGGTAATCCCAAATTTCATATGGGAAGGCAAAGGACTCAGAGTAGCCAACTGAATATTCAAGAGAACATGGTTGCCTCCATGTGATACTACATGACTGTAAGATTTCCTATAAAGCTATAGTAATAATGACAGCATGGTATTGGTTGAAACCACCAAAATAGATAAATGGAGCAGAACTGAAAGCCTGGAAATAAATCTACGTAAATAAAGATAACCAATCTTTGACAAAGAAACAAAGGCAATAAAATGAAGTTAAAGATAGACTTTTAACAAATGGTAATGGAACAACTAGATATCTGTATGCCAAAAAAAAAAAAAAATCCAGACTCAGTTTTTACATTCTTCACAAAACATTGCTCAAAATGGACAAGGGACCTAAATGCAAAGTACAAAACTATAACATTCTTACAAGATAACATAGAAGAAAATTAAGATGGCCTTGGGTTTGGTGATGAGTTTTTGAATATGACATCAAAGACATGAGCTAATTGGTAAGCTGGACTTTATTAAAAGCAAAACTTAATACTCTGTATAAGACAATTTCAAGAAAATAAGAAAACAAGCCAAAGACTGGGAGAAAATATCAGCAAAGCACACATCTGACAAAAAAAAAAAGTTATCTAAAATATACAAAGCCCTCTTAAAACTCAACGATGAGAAACAAACAACCAGATTAAAATATAGGGAAAAGATCTGAACAAGTATGTCAGCAAGAAGATATAGAGATGACAAGGAAGCATATGAAAAGATGTTCAACATCATATGTCATTAGGGAATTACAAATTAAAACATCATTGAGATACACATCTATTAGAGAGAGCAATCTCCAAAACACTGAAAATACCAAATGCCAATGAACACTCACTCATTAAAGGTGGGAATGCAAAACAATACAGATGTTTTGGAAGACAGTTTGGTAGTTTCTGACAGAATTATATGTACTCTTATAAACTTAAGGTAAAGGGGTGGAAAAAGATATTCCATGCAAATGGACACCAAAGGCAAGCAGGAGTAGCTTTTAAAGTCAGACAAAACAAGGTTTAAAACAGCAATAGTTAAAAAAGACAAAAGAGGATATTTTATAATGGTAAAAGGACTAGTCCAACAGGAAAATATCACAATCCTAAATACATATGCACCTAACACTGGAGTTCCCAAATGTATAAACAGTTACTTCTAGACCTGGGAAATGAGATAGACAGCAATACAATAATAGTGGGGACTTCAATACTCCACGGACAGCACTAGACAAGTCATCGAGACAGAAAGTCAACAACAACAACAACAACAATGGATTTAGAGTATACCCTAGAACAAATGGGCTTATCAGACATTTAAAGAAAATTATATTCAACAACTGCAGAATATACATTGCATTCATCAGTACATGAAACATACTCCAAGAGAGACCATATGATAGGCCACAAAACAAGTGTCAACAAATTTAAGAAAACTGGGCTGGATGCGGTGGCTCACGCCTGTAATTCCAGCACTTTGGGAGGCTGAGGCGGGGGGATCACGAGGTCAGGAGATTGAGACCATCCTGGCTAACACGGTGAAAACCCATCTCTACTAAAAATACAAAAGGAAAAAATAGCCGAGTGTGGTGGTGGGTGCCTGTAGTCCCAGCTACTTGGGAGGCTGAGGCAGGAGAATGGCGTGAACCTGGGAGGCGGAACTGCACTCCAGCCTGGGCGACAGAGCGAGACTCCATCTCAAAAAAAAAAAAAAAGAAAACTGAAATTATGGCAAGTACTCTCTCAGACCACTGTGGAATAAAATTGGAAATCAACTCCATGGTTTGAGGAACCCTCAAAACCATGCATATACTTGGAAATTAAATAACCTGCTCCTGAATGATCATTGTGCCAACAATGAAATCAAAGAAGGAAATTCAATCATTCCTTGAACTGAACAATAATAGTGACACAACCTATCAAAACTTCTGGGATACAGCAAAAGCAGTGCTAAAAGGGATGTTCATAGCATTAAATGCCTGCATCAAAAAGTCTGAAAGAGTACAAATAGACAATCTAAAGTCACACCTCGAGGAACTAGAGAAAAAAAAAAACAAAGCAAACCCAAACCCAGCAGAAGAAAAGAAATAAAGATCAGAGCAGAACTAAATGAAATAGAAAGAAAAATATAAAAAAGGTAAACGAAACAAAAGCTGGTTCTTTGAAAAGATACACGAAATTAATAAAAGATTAGGAAGATTAACCAAGAAGAGAGAAGATCCAAATAAGCTCAATTAGAAACGAAACGGAAAATATTACAACCGATACCACAGAAATACAAAAGGTTATTCGAGGCTACTATAAACGCATTCATGCACACAAACAGCAAAACCTGGTTACATTCCTGGAAATATAAAACTCCCCTAGATTAAACCAGAAAGAAATAGAAACTCTGAACAGACCAATAACAAGCTGTAAGATTGAAATAATAAAAAAAAAATTGCCAACAGAACAAAGTCCAGGACCAGATGGATTCACAGCTGAATTGTATCAGACATTCAAAGAATGATTGGTACCAATTCTACTGAAACTATTCCAAGAGATAAAGAAGAGGAAATCTTCTCTAAATCATTTTATGAAGCCACTATCACCCTAATACCAAGACCAGGAAAGGACATAACAAAAAAAGAAAACTACAGGCCAGTATCTGTGATGAACATAGATGCAAAAATCCTCAACAAAATACTAGATAACTGGATCCAACAGCATATCAAAAAGATAATCTACCGTGATCAAGTGGGTTCTATACTAGAGATGAAAGGATGATTTAACATATGGAAGCTAATAAATGTGCTACACCACATAAAAAGAATTAAAAACAAAAATCACATGATCATCTAAATAGATGCAGAAAAAACGTGATAAAATCCAGCATCACTTTATGATTAAAACCCTCAGCAAAATCGGCCTACAAGGGACATTCCTTAAGGTCATAAAAGCTATCTATTACAAACCCACAGCCAATACTGTGCTGAACGGGAAAAAGTTGAAAGCATTCCCCTAAAAAACTGGAACAAGACAGGGATGCCCACTTTCACCACTTTTATTCAACATAGTACTGGAAATCCTAGCCAGAGCAATCAGACAAGAGAAATAAATCAAGGGCATCCTAATTGGTGAAAAGGAAGGAAAACTGTTGCTGTTTGTTGATGATATGATCATATATGTACAAACCCTAAAGACTCATCCAAAAAGCTCCTAGATTTGATAAACTAAAGCAGTAAAGTTTCAGGTCACAAAATCAATGCATACAAATTGGTAGCACTGCTATACACTAATAACAACCAAGCTGCGAATCAAATCAAGAACTCAACACCTTTTACAATAGCTGCAAAAAAAAAAAAAATTCTTAGGAATATACATAACCAAAGAGGCGACAGACCTCTACAAAAGGAGCTACAAATCACTGCTGAAAGAAATCATACATGACACAAATGGAAACACATCCCATGATCATATGTGGGTAGAATCAATATTGTGAAAATGACCATACTGCCAAAAACTATCTACAAATTCCATGTAATTCCCATCAAAATACCACCATCATTCTTCACAGAACTAGAAAAAACAATCCTAAAATTCTTACGGAACCAAAAAAGAGCCTGCATAGCCAAAGCAAGATGAAGCAAAAAGAACAAATCTGGGGGAATTACGATTACCTGACCTCAAACTGTACTGTAAGACTATAGTCACCAAAATAGCATAGTAATGGTATAAAAATATGTACTTTGACCAATGAAACAGGATAGAGAACCCAGAAATAAAGTCAAATACTTATGGTCAACTGATTTTCAACAAAGCAAACAAAAACATAAAGTGGGGAAAGGATGCCCTATTTAATAAATGGTGCTGGGATAACTGGCAAGCCACATGTAGAAGAATAAAACAGGATCTTTGTCTCTTACCTTATACAAAAATCAACTCAAGATGGATCAAAGACTTAAATCTAGGACCTGAAACCATAAAAAACCTAGAGGATAAGATCAGAAAAACTCTTCTAGGCATTGACTTAGGCACAGACTTAATGATCAAGAATCCAAAAGCAAATGCAACAAAAACAAAGATAAATAGATGAGACTTAATTAAACTAAAAAGCTTCTGCGCAGCAAAAGAATTAGTTGGCGGAAGAAACAGACAATCCACAGAGTGGGAGAAAATATTTGCAAACTATGCATCTGACAAAGGACTAATAACCAGAATCTAGAAGGAACTCAAACAAACAAATCAACAAGAAAAAAAACAAACAATCCCATCAAAAAGTGGGTTAAGGACGTGAATACACAATTCTCAAAAGAATATATACAAATGGCCAACAAACATATGAAAAAATACTCAACATCACTACGTATCAGGAAAATGCAAATTGAAAGCACAATGAGATACCACGTTACTCCTGCAAGAATTGCCATTATTTAAAAGTGAAAATAAATAAATAAATGTTGCAGTGGATATGGGAAAAAGGGAACACTGATACACTGCTGGTGGGAATGTAAATTGTATAACCTTGATGGAAAACAGTAAGGAGATTCCTTAAAGACCTAAAAGTACATCTACCGTTTGATCCAGCAATCCCACTACTAGGTATCCACCCAAAGGAAAATAAGTCACTATATAAAATAGACACTTGCACATGTATGTTTATAACAGCAAAACTCACAATTGCCAAGATATGAAACCAACCTAAGTACCCACTGGCATTAATGAGTAAAGAAAATATGGTATACACACACACACACACACGTACACACACACCATGGAATACTACTCAGCCATTAAAAGGATTGAAATAATGTCTTTTGCAAGAACTTGGGTGGAGCTGGAGGCCATCACTCTAAGTAACACAGAAATGAAAAATAAAAAACTATATGTTGGGAGCTAAGCTATGAGTACACAAAGGCATATAGAGTGATATAATGGGCTTTAGAGACTCAGAAGGAGAAGGGTAGAAGTGGGGATTAGGGATAAAAAACTACACATTAGTACAATGTACACAATGTACAATGTACTTGGGTGATAGGTGGACTAAAATTTCAGAATTCACCATGAAAATAATTATATATATGTATACGACCACATATAATTATATAGTTATAGTTATATATGCATATGTACATATGATTTTTTAAAATCTTTTTTTAATACAGAGGCAACAAGTTTATTAGGTACACCAAGAGACTTAGTATGGGGACAGAAATCGTACTCCAAAAAACAGTGTGTTTCTTTCATTTTCTGTAGTGGAAAAAAAATAGAATTGGGTAAATGTTTTAAAAATCATGTAGATTAGCACTTTCGGAGGCCGAGGCAGGTGGATCACCTGAGGTAAGGAGTTTGAGACCAGCCTGGCCACATGGCGAAACTCCATCTCTACTAAAAATAACAAAAATTAGCTGAGCGTGGTGGTGGGCACCTATACTCCCAGCGATTCGGGAGGCTGAGGCAGGAGAATTGCTTGAACCCAGGAGGTGGAAGTTGCAGTGAACCAAGATTGTGCCATTGCACTCCAGCCTGGGCAACAAGAGCAAAACTCCATCTCAAAAAAAAAAAAAAAAAAAATCATGTAGATTAATTAGATCCCATTTGTCAATTTTGGCTTTTGTTGCCATTGCTTTTGGTGTTATAGTCAGGAAGTCTTTGCCCACGCCTATGCCCTGAATGGGATTGCCTAGGTTTTCTTCTAAGGTTTTTATGGTTTTAGGTCTTACGTTTAAGTCTTTAATCCATCTTGAGTTATTTTTTGTATAAGGTGTAAGGAAGGGGTCCAGTTTCAGTTTTTTGCATATGGCTAGCCAGTTTTCCCAACACCATTTATTAAATAGGGAATCCTTTCGCCATTGCTTGTTTTTGTCATGTTTGTCAAAAATCAGATGGGTGTAGATGTGTGGCATTATTTCTGAGGCCCCTGTTCTGTTCCCAACAGGCAATCTACAGAATGGGAGAAAATTTTTGCAATCTCTCCGTCTGACAAAGGGCTAATATCCAGAATCTACAATGAACTTAAACAAATTTACAAGAAAAAAACAAACAACCCCATCAAAGGATATGAATAGACCCTTCTCAAAAGAAGACATTTATGTGGCCAAAGGATATGAATAGACCCTTCTCAAAAGAAGACATTTATGTGGCCAAAAAACATATGAAAAAAAGCTCATCATCACTGGCCATCAGAGAAATGCAAATCAAAACCACAATGAGATACCATCTCACTCCAGTTAGAATGGCGATCATTAAAAAGTGAGAAAACAACAGATGCTGGAGAGGAGGTGGAGAACTAGGAACACTTTTACACTGTTGGTGGGAGTGTAAATTAGTTCAACCATTGTGGAAGACAGTGTGGCAATTTCTCAAGGATCTAGAACCAGAAATACCATTCAATCCAGCAATCCCATTACTCAGTATGTACACAAAGGATTACAAATCATTCTACTATAAAGACATATGCACACATATGTTTATTGCAGCATTATTCACAATAGCAAAGACTTGGAACCAACCCAAATACCTATCAATGATAGACTAGATAAAGAAAATGTGACATATACACCATGGAGTATTATGTAGCCATAAAAAGGATGAGTTCATGTCCTTTGCAGGGACACGGATGAAGCTGGAAACTATCATTCTCAGCAAAGTGACACAGAAAAAAAACCAAACACCACATGTTCTCAGTCATAAGTGGGAGTTGAACAATGAGAACATATGCACACGGACACAGGATTGGAACATCACACACTGGGGCCTGTCAGGGGGTGGGCCACTAGGGGAGGGATAGCATTAGGAGAAACACCTAATGTAGATGACGGGTTGATGGGTGCAGCAAACCACCATAGCACGGTATAGCTATATAACAAACCTGCACATTCTGCACATGTATTCTAGAACTTAAAGTATAATTTTTAAAAAGATATACAGATGGCAAATAAGTATATAAAAAGATGCTCCCCATCATATGCCATCAGGGAAAAGCAAATTAAAATTTATTATATTTATTATTTATGTATTGATTTGGTAAGATATTGCTTAAAAAAAAGGTATTAGACTATAAGTGCCCCCAATATTTATGTATGTTGCCTCAATATTCAAAGCTTATCTTTTTTTTTAGCAAGTTGATCTGTGTCTTAACTTTAATTCTATGCTAATTAGAAAATCTAAGAAAATAACTAAAAGAAAGGACAATTTACCCAGTCCATCAGTGGTAGTCATGGCAGGAAACAGAATGCACAAACTAATTATTGCCAAACACCACATGTTCCCACTCATAAATGGAAGTTGAACAATGAGAACAGATGGACACAGGGAGGGGAACATCACACACTGGGGCCTGTTGGGGGTTGGGGGGCTAGCGGAGGGATAACATTAGGAGAAATACCTAATGTAGATGATGGGGTGATGGGTACAGCAAACCACCATCATACCTGTATACCTATGTAAACAACCTGCGAGTTCTGCACATGTATCCCAGAACATAAAGTATAATAAAAAATAAAGTCAGGTAGAAAATGACTGCTATGAAAGAAACAATATAACTTATAATTCAATGGTTAGTGTGATAGTAAATACATGGAAACAGAATTATAGAATTATAATATAGCAGATTCTATATTCAGGTACAGTTACTCTTTTTACTTGTAAAAATGGTGTAACCAAATGAAATATTTTTATGCTATTTTTCTTTGTTTTTCATTTTCAAAGTCCCATTTCTAAATCACTACACTTACTGTACTAAAAATTCAAAACAAAAAATTGCTATGTACACAGAATATGAAAATTATCTGTAGATAAAATAGCTAGTTCATTAAGCAGTCATTCCAATCATTTCAACCAGTAATGAAAATGCAATTAAAATTTAATTTGTTTTAATACCACCTTGCACTTCTTGGGCTGGAAAACACCATAAGGGAAGAAATCATATGTATCCTGTCTCCAGGATCTACAATATTATGCTATTGAAATACTCAATAAATATTTATTTAACAAAGGACATATTACAAGCATTATAGATTTTAACTACTTTCTCATTATGACACCTGTCTTATTTTTTCATTATTTAGATATCCACACAAATAATTCTTCCAGCATCCTGGTTTCTTGGTAACTTGACCTTTTTCCTTTTCTCCAAATATCTTGATCTCCATTATACCTTAGCAACCCACTCCCACAGTCACACTCTTGAATGTGTCACTACCAGTTACTGCACCCATTCCATAATCTCTGTTCTAAGCGTACTGGTCTTTGACTTTTACCTCCTATCTTTCTCTTAGCTCATTACTCTCACTAATACCTCATTCCTACTATTTTTCAACTCTCCATCCAGTACACATAACTTATTTATTCTACCATCAATACACTGTCCCTTTTCACCTTCATGTCCTCACTTGCCAAGTGACACAGCTTAAAATTCATAATCTATCACTGTAATAACTCCCTTTATAT
>NW_026652283.1:29476743-29678420 GCF_009828535.3 Hylobates moloch | reverse complement strand
TGAGGATGCGGATCTGTGGAGGGGGCCCCGCGGGAAGGCTATCGTCCTGAATCACAATGGGCACTTTGGGAGGAGATTTGGATTTCCCCGCTGTCTGCCGCCTCTTCCCAGCTCTCAGCGACCTCCTCATCTTCCATCTTACTCGCCGCTTTCCCTCCTCCCCGCCTAGAGTAATTTTTACGCAGTCACCTTTATGGCTCATCTTCAGGCCTTAGAGATGTCAATAAGTCTTGCTTGTCCAATCTGTTTAAATTTTCATCACTTTCTCTTTTCAAAGAGTTATCTCCTTAATTTTTTTCCTATAACATTTACCATCACTGATATATTTGTTTGCTTATTGTCCATCTTGCCTCTGGTAGAATATAAGGTATAAAGGGCATATATTACTTACATCACTTATATTACCTAATAGAGAGCTTGGCAGAAGGTAAATATAAGTCTGATATTTGATGTATAAACAATTAAATTAATTAATCAATTGCTAATCAATGAAAAAATACCTAACCAAAAGAATGGCATATAAAATTATTAGGGGAATGGTTTTTTGTCTAATTAATAATCTACATTTGAGCTGACTCTTTTTCTTGGGCTGGAGTCATAGGAAATTAATTACCTATGTCCTGCCTTCTCTAGTAGTTGCTTGATCTACTGGAAAGCTCTTTTTATGTTGGGAGCTGGTTAGCTAAAACCATTTTATTCATAATAGCCAATGCACAGGGCCTTGGATCTGAAGTACATCTGTAGAGGGAGAACATTTAAACATATCACAGGGAAGAAAATATGGTTAATGAGATACCATAGATTTTACTGGAAAAATTCAGATTTCAACAAAATATTTTCCTTGTTTCTTATTGGTGACTTGGTTTATAGCGAGAAACATATGGCTTCAAATCCCCCAAATGCTGCTAACTAGTTAGATCTGAAGGGATTATTTAATCTCCTGAGTCTGTTAGCCCTGGAAAACTGGATAATGATATCTAACTTCTAGGGTTGCTGTGGAATTAATGTCACCCTATTTATCATATAGGAGACATTCATAAATGATGCCTATTATTGTTTTAGTAGCAATGATATAATAGCTCTAAAATAATCATTTCTTTCAAGAAACAGTTCAGGGCTTGGAGTTACCAAGTTTATTTAATTCAGATAACAACTACTAAGTCCAACTTCTCAAGTCAATTTCCAAACATGCCAATAATTTTTGCTTGATTTCCTGACCAACAATCAACATAACCCTGAGTAGCCAACCTGAAAATGTAAGCTACAGTGCTAAGTAAGAGCCGTGATCACAGTCAGATGGAGCAGAGGAAGTGTATCAAACCGAGGGCAGTAGCAGCTCAGAAGTAAGCTAGCAGCAATATCATAAAGCTGATTAGACTAGTTGCTTGGAGGAGGCTGGGAAGATTGCCCAGTTTTCTAGACACAAGACAAATGTCCACAGGCAAAAGAGAATGACAGATTAAAGGCAGACCTCCGTAAGTGTAGCAGTGCCTAGGAAGCCCTCGTTAACATGAGTGCTGAATCTGGTAGGAGAGTTGCCACAACCTGTGCCCCCATTGGGCGTTTCATTCAAACAGGGATCTCTGGTGAATGATTCAGAAGCTCTTGTTCTGTAAATGAGAAGAACTCTAGAGGCTTATTTAGTTACTCACTGTCAGTGACTCTTTTGACCTGGTATACTTGCTGAGCACTTACTGTGTATTAATGGATGTAACCCTCACCACGATGCCATGAGGTAGGTACCTTGAATATTTCCACTTTACAAATGATTAAACTAAAGCAGAGAGTCAGTGGCTGGCTCAAGATAACACAGCTTATTATGGCAGAATTGGTATTCGAACTCAGGCAGTCAGGCTCCTGGGTGGAGTAAATCTGACTCTTTCAGATTTTTAGAACAGATAGAAAAATAAGATGATTTTCCACTATGTTCAAATAAAGAAAACTGAAATACAATGAGCATCAAAATTTTTTTCAAAGTCACATCATGTGTCTGAATTTGAAAACTGATTCCAACGTCAATGGAGAATATTTTGCTCAGAGAGTAAAACACCTTTAGAATTCCCATCCCAATAAGGTCTTAGTGCTCTGCCTTACCTCATCATTGAAGGAGAGAGGTGGCGCTGAGGGATCTAGATGGCGCATTTCCGCACACAGCAATGCCTTCATGCACAGGGCCAGGCTGTCACATTTTTGGCTGCTGGCTGTAAGTTAGGAGTCTGAAAGTGAAAGAATAAAATCATATTTAGACGTACGCTGGGAATGAGAAATAACCACTCCTGCTTCTGTTACTCCATGACCATCTCAAGAATTTTTAGGTTTTGGGAGATGTTTTAAAAAATGTCCCTCAGCTATTTTCCATTACAGAAAAAAGTAACCTCTTGGGCAATCATACCAAATTCCTTATGTCTTGTCTGAACATTTTTAGTCTGCCCAAGTGCATGTTCTAGGTGTTCTCTTATTCTTCTCCTACTTGAAATGTTATTTTGAGGATCACTGATCCAGAAAACAGTTCCTGATTAAGCTCATTTGTTAACATTATCACTAATGTACCTTAAAATCCTATGATAATGAGTCTCATCGCTGTACTAAAGCTCAGACTCAATCCATTATCAACTTCTATCCTGCAAAAGTACAGGACATATTTTCATAAAGAGGGTGAGTTGATACGGTTGTTTCCAGATTCTGTGATACTCTAAATTCTCTTTAGTCATTCCATTTGTATATACTGAATACCTGTTATGGATCAGATACTCAGATAGAGACTAGGGATACAGGAATAAATCAAAGTACAGAGATAGAAGCATGCCAGGAAGCAGATACTCACATTATGATAAAAATCACTGACTTGAAGAGCACATAGGAGAGCCTCCCTACTCAGATCTTGGGAGCAAGTCAAGAAACATTTCCTGGAAGAGCTACTCTTTAACTTTTTATGGAAGTTTAAGATGTGTGTGGCTGTACAGGCTGACTTCATATTGATTTTTTAGATACAAAACTTAAAACAGGTAAAGGGACTTATAGTTTTCATGTCTGCCAAGTGACCAGTGATACTGAGCATACCATAAAATAATTTTTTGCCATGTAAGTAATAGAGACCAAAGCTATTCACCTAATTTTTCTATCATCTATGAAATAGAATCTACTTATACATTTATATAATGCAAAACCAGTTACTGAATGCTTATGGAGTTTAACAAACAAAGCAGATACAAATATTAATAATATGTAGTTTCCATACTCAAGAAGTTTTCAGCTTAGTGGAAGGAGGTTTTAGAACAGAATAGATAGGAAAAAAATAAGCCCCTAGCATATTTCAGATGTTGACAGAATAGAAGGAGCATGAAATAGGAAAACAAAGAGAAAAGAACAATGGGGGAAAATGAGTAGAAAGAAGACTTTCACTGTAGCAATTTCACTTGTATACAAAGATCAGCATGACCTAATGAAGTTGAATTATGGACAGAGGGTTCAGATTATCATATTAAGAAGCCACAATTATCTAAGCACTGTAAAAATTAAAGGCAGGCAACCCTAGCATGCTGCAGAATCTACCAAGAAAATATCTCTGTTAATAAGATAAGCAGAGAAGCACTGAGATGAAATAGCAGTGGCAATAAGTGATGGATGGTATGAAATGGAGCATCTCTCAATGTAATGTGTATGGCTCATTGATTTTAACCAAGAGCAGTTTGAAACAGAAACCACATAAAGTATATTAAGTAGCTGGGAAAACATTGAATGTTTAAAAATAACTTCGCAATTACCATATATAGGAAAATTCAATTCCGGGATTAAAAAAAAAGTGGAATTTTTCAGGGGATCCAGAAGTGAAATTATTAGGATTCATTAGGCTAATTAGAAGAATAAAAGCCCGATTCCCATCAACTTCTGTTTGTGTTTTTCCTGCACTCAAGAGCCTTTATTGTGAGTCTAAACCACATTAGAAAGTCGTGGTTTTCTGGAAACTAGTCTGTAATTCTGGAAACATAGTGTAACAGACAATATTTTTTATTTGTACAGTACATTAAAGCTTCCTTGATGCTCACAATAGCCATGACTGACATTATATTTTAAAAGCCAAAGAATTATCAATTTTATCACCCAAGTATAATATACTAATTCCTCCTCTCAATAGGATTTGGGTCATTATATAAATTAATGTTTAAAATATTTGTTCATTTTTATCTTGAAGTCAGCTTTAAAGGATCATTCCCTAGCTTTAGACTTACTATTCAGGACTTAACTATTGCAAGAGTCAGGAGACTTGTTGGGATTGACAATTTTAAAAATAGTATAGTCAGTCTTTGGTGAACTTAATTGCAATCAGTACAAGCAAGATTCTGCTTTCCTCATTTCACTATATTTGTTTCTCTCTTGCTCTGAGAGATACCAGCCCAAGATTTAAAAAGCTACTAATGTTAATAGAGCACAAAAAAATGGTCTTCATGTAACAGGATTCCAGTGGTAGCCCTAATTATAGAATGGCTATGACATTTTACAAAAAAAAAAAAAGGTGCTGACTTATTCAGTTGTCAAAGTATCTAGTTCTTAATTAAACAGGACTAAATTATTTGCTGAGAGCCTATTGAATTGCATACGACTCACTGTGGATAATTTATTGGAAGGGATAAGGATGTAGAAGGAGCCAGAATAAGTAATCCTCACTTTATTCAAAACCCAGAGTCAATTTCCACCCTCTAAAGGACATACTACGTCACTTACCTCAATTGAAAAAAAAATGTTAACATAGTAAGCATCGGGAACCTAATAAATATTAGATGTTGCTCAAACACTTATACCATTCTCTTTTTTCCGGTTATTAAATTATTCTTTTGGTTATAAATATTTGTAGTGTACCTTGCTTTAAATTGCGTACATTCACATACACGTTCAAGCCAAGAATGCAAGAACATTAGATCTCATGCATAACAGTACAAAAGGCAAGTGTTTTCAAAAGCTTTTTAATTATCACTTATGATCTGGCTATCATTATGCCTTTCTTTTGCACATTTCTTTGTGCCAGCTGAACAGAAATCTTCCCGGCTTTTCTATGTGTGCCACCCTTTCCTACTTTTTGGTTGCTTTGTGGTCTCAGTCTGACATTCCCTCTTCCATCTTTGACCTACACAAATTGTCTCTGCTCTTTAACTCCTAGAATGATTCCATTTTATCTGTGGAGCTTTTGTCATAGCCTCTACCATAGTGAAAATATTTTTTAGAGAAAATAAGAATGATATACATAACAACTGGAAAATAGTACAAGACAACGTTTATTGCCACCTCTCCTGCAACATTTTCTGTTCCTCAATTAAAAAAAAAAAGAGTCTGGGTGCTCCTGTACTGGGTACATATATATTTAGGATAGTTAGCTCTTCTTGTATGTAATGCCCTTCTTTGTCTTTTTTGATCTTTGTAGGCTTAAAGTCTGTTTTGTCCAGACTAGGATTGCAAACCTGCTTTTCTTTGTTTTCCATTTGCTTGCTACAAAAGAATGTGCAAAAGAAACCAAGATGTATGGGTGGAAAGGTAGGTTAAAGTAAGGTTATGGAGGGTCTTTATTTCTATATTAAGAAGCATAAACTTATGGGCATGAAATAAAGTTTTAGAAGAAGAAATGGTATAATGCTTTAGTGAGGGACCAACAATAGCTTTGTGTTTAACTTCCCTGTTCTGAGAGGCTTAGCAAAAAACAAATTCAGATATTTTTTTCCCCTGGAAATTCTATGAAGGTTCTACTTTATATGCGCCATGCTAAGCCAAGTGTTCTAGAAGTTATCTTCAAATAAATGTGTTAAAGTCCTTTAGTTCTTACATAGCTAGTACCCCATAAACAATCTGGTCATAAAAATTGCCCCTCGATCTGAAAATATAGCATTTAATTCAACAGTGCCATCTCTATTTATTTTATCCAAGCTAGTGTTTCTCAGTGTGATCACAGGACTCCTGGAGGTCCCAAAGAGTTTTACAGGGAATAGGTGAGGCCAAAACTGTTTTCATGATAATACTAAGATGCCATTTGCCTTTGGTTCTGTGTTGACATTTGCACTAATGGTAAAAAGCAATGATGCACATAATAGATAGAATTGATGACATCTTAATCAGTAATTAAGTCATTGGCATCAAACTGTATTGGCAGTCATTGTATTCACACCCACACAAGGGCAGGTTTTTTTTTTTTTCTTAATAATAACTTTTAAGAGGAAAAAGTGGTGTTGACAAAAAAGTTTGAAAGCACTAATGCAAAAAAGTAATTATGTGAGTGTAGAAAGTAAGAACAAAAAGAAAAAAGAAAACAATCTGAATATCCACCCATAAAGGCTTCGTTACATAAATTATGACATACCCAAATAATGGAACACTGGATTCACTTCAAAGGGTGAAGAATTTCTCTGAGTATAGATGTTTAAATGTGTTCACAATATCTTTTAATTGCAAAACCACAGACAGAAGAACAATATATGTAGTACAATGGCATTTATACATATATGGATATAAAATTATACATAGAAATACTTGAAAATCAAATGGTATATGATTATATTAATGAATTACATGTAGAAAATAATTTTATTCACTTCCATTTGGGTTTTTCTGGTGTGCTTTTTAAACTTTTTTAACTCTAATTTTAGGTTTTGGGGTACATGTGCAGGTTTGTTATATAGATAAATTGCATGTCACAGGGGTTTGGTACACAGATTTTTTCACCCAGAAAATAAGCATAGTACCCGATAGGCAGTTTTTCAGCCTTCAGTCTCCTTCCACCCTCCACATTCAAGTAATCCCTGATGTCATTGTTCTCTTCTTTGTGTCTATATGTATTCAATATTTAGTTCCCACTTAAAAGTGAGAACATGCAGTATTTGGTATTATCTTCTTGTGTCACTTCACTTAGAATAATGCCCGCCAGTTCCATCTATGTTACAGCAAAGGACATGATTTAATTCTATAAAAAAAATTTTTAAATGTATATAAGAATTTAAATAAGAATGCCCATAACAGTGTTATTTATCATTGTAAAAAATTGCAAAAATAATTATATTTTATAACATAAATCATAGTATATCTGTCTATTCAAGGAAATACTGTATAACTATTAAATAAGGTTATAGAAGGATACATTGTTATAAGGAAATATATTTATAATTCATGGTTTAGTGAAAAAAATTAAAATAGAACATATTTCTGAAAAAATTCATATACATATATAAATATTAATAGCTTTATGTCTGCTTAATTGTATTGTCAGTGATTTTTATTTTCTTATTATCTGCTTTCTGATTTTTTTACTTAGTAATATTTGTTAATTGGTAAATGAACCTATGCTACCAAATACCAAATTGAATAACACTTCAGAAGAAGAAAAAATGTTCTGAGAATAATATAGAATATTGTGTTTTTGGTTGTAGGAAGATTTAAGAGATTATCTTATTTTTATTTCATTGTCATTATATTTGTGCTGTGGCTTTGTAGTTCCCATATAGTTTCACAAGTATTGCTTAATCCTCAAAACTCCTCCTATCTGTAGAAATACCTGTGTACAGCAGGTATTTTTATCATTATTTTATATATAAGAAAATTGGGCACGTGTTTTATATCATGATTTGCCTTCTGTCGCTAGGCATGTATGTTATATGCTGCCTCCAAATTCAGGGCTCTTTCTAATACATCATGATATTTAACAGGAAATTTGTTCATATGACATTTGAGAAAGAAGATATTACATCTAATTATTATTGTTATTATTCATAGGTGCTGAAAATTGCACATAGACTTTTTTCAGTGAAAGAATTTTAACTTTTATTTTAGGTGCCGGAGTTCATGTGCGGGTTATATAGGTAAACTTGTGTCATGCGGGTTTGGTGTACAGATTGTTTCAACACCCAGGTACTAAGTTTAGTACCAGATAGTTGTTTTTCCTTATTCTCTCCTTCCTCCCATCCTCTACCCTCAAATAGGCCCCAGTGTCTGTTGTTCCCTTTTTTGTGTCACTATGTCCTTATTATTTAGCTCCCATTTGTAAGTGAGAACATGTGGTATTTGGTTTCTGTTCCTGTGTTCATTTACTAAGGATAATGGCCTCTAGCTTCATCTATGTTCCTGCAAAAGACATAATCTTGTTCTTTTTTGTGGCTGCATAGTATTCCATGGAGTATATGTGTGTATTTTCATTATCCAGTCTACCATTGATGAGCAGTTAGGTTGGTTCCACGTCTTTGTTATTGTGAATAGTGCTGCAATAAACATACATATTAATATGTCTTTACGGTAGAATGATTTATATTCCTTTGGGTATATATCCAGTACTGAGATTGCTGTATTAAGTGGTAGTTCTGTTTTTAGGTATTGGAGGAATTGTCATGCTTCTTTCCACAATGGTTGAACTAATTTACACTCCAACCAATAGTGTATAAGTGTTTACTTTTTTTGGCAACCTCGCTAGTATCTGTTGTTTTTCGACTTTTAATAGTAACCATTCTGACTCATGTGAGATGGTATCTCACGGTGGCTTTAACTTGCATTTCTCTAACGAGCAGTGATACTGAGCTTTTTTCATATGTTTCTTTTATAAAGTTTGCCCACATATATTTTCTTTTATAAAGGTTGCCCACATGTGTTTTCTTTTATAAAGTATCTGTTCATGTCCTTTGTTCAATTTTTAATTTTTTTTTTGCTTATAAATTTGTTAGACTTTTGTCAGATTCATAGTTTGCAAATATTTTCTCCCATTCTATAGATTGTTTACTCTGTTGATAGTTTCTTTTGCTTTGCAAAAGCTCTTTAGCTTAATTAGATCCCATTTGTCATTTTTGCTTTTGTTGCAATTGCTTGCGGTGTTTTTGACGTGAAATCATTGCCATTTTCTATGTCCAGAACAGCATTTCTTAGCTTGTATCCCAAAGGTTTTATACATTTGGGTTTTACATTTAAGTCTTTAATCCATGTCGAGTTGATTTTTGTATATGGTGTAAGGAAAGGAAACTTTCTCTTTTTTTTATTTATACTTTATGTTCTAGGGTACATGTGCACAACAGGCTGGTTTGATACATAGGTATACATGTGCCATGTCAGTTTGCTGCACCCATCAACTCATCATTTACATTAGGTATTTCTCCTAATGCTATCCCTCCCCCAGGCCACCACCCCCTGACAGGCCCCCAGTGTGTGATGTTCCCCTCCCTGTGTCCAAGTGACCTCATTGTTCAGTTCCCACCTATGAGTGAGAACATGCAGTGTTTGGTTTTCTGTCCTTGTGATAGTTTGCTGAGAATGATGGTTTCCAGCTTCATCCATGTCCCTGCAAAGCATATGAACTTATCCTTTTTAATGGCTCCGTAGTATTCCATGGTGTATATGTGCCACATTTTCTTTATCCAGTCTATCATAGATGGACATTTGGGTTGGTTCCAAGTCTTTGCTATTGTGAATAGTGCCGCAATAAACATACGTGTGCATGTGTCTTTATAGTAGTGTGATTTATAATCTTTCGTGTATATACCCAGGATTGCTGGGTCAAATGGTAATTCTAGTTCTATATCCTTGAGGAATTGCCACACTGTCTTCCACAATGGTTGAAATAATTTACACTCCCACCAACAGTGTAAAAGCGTTCCTATTTCTCCACATCCTTAAGGAAAGAAAACTTTCAAATGCAGAACTTTCAATCTTCTGCATAAGGCTAGCAAGTTATCCTAGCACCATTTATTGAATAAAATGTCCTTTTCCCATTGCCAGCTTTGCCAAAAATCAGATTGCTGTAGGTGGGAGACCTTATTTTGGGGCTCTCTATTCTGTTCCATGGGTCTATGTGTCTGTTTTTGTTCCAGTACAATGCTCTTTTGATTACTGTAGCCCCTTAGTATAGTTTGAAGTCGAGAGGCATGATGTCTCCAGATTTGTTCTCTTTGCTTAGAATTGCCTTGGCTATTTGGGCTCTTGATTCCATGAATTTTAAAATAGTTTTTTTTTCTAGTACTGTAAAGAACGAATGTCATTGGTAGTTTGATAGGAATAGCAATTGAATCTGTAAATTGCTTTTGGCAGTACGACCATTTTAACGATATTGATTCTCCCTATCCATAAGCACGGAATATTTTTCCATTTGTTTACATTATCTCTGATTTCCTTGAGCAGTGTTTTATGGTTCTCATTGTAGAGATCTTTCACCTTCTTGTAGCTATAGTTCTAAGCATTTTATTTTATTTGTGACAATTGTAAATGAGATTGCATTTCTGATTTGGCTCATGGCTAGGCTGTTGTTTGTGTATAGAAATGTGAATAATTTTTGTACATTGATTTTACATCCTGAAACTTTGCTGAAGAAGTTATCTGCTTAAGGAGCTGTTGGGCAGAGACTATGGGGTTTTCTAGATGTAGAATCATGTCATCAGCAAATAGGAATAGTTCGACTTCCTCCCTTCCTATGTGGGTGCCCTTTATTTCTTTCTCTTGCCTGATTGCTCTGGCCAGGACTTCCAATAGTATTAAAATACGTCAAATAGAAGTAGAGGGCATCCTTGTCTTGTGCTGGTTTTCAACGAGAATGCTTCTAGCTTTTGCCCATTCAGTATAATGTTGGCCATGAGTTTTTCATAGATGACCTTATAATCATGAGGTACATTCCTTTAATACCTAGTTTGTTGAGAGTTTTTAACATTTTGAATTTTATCAAAAGACTTTCCTGCATCTATTGATGTAATCATGTGGTTTTTGTCTTTAGTTCCCTTTATGTGATGAATCACGTTTATTGATTTGTGTATGTTGAAGTAACCTAACATTGCAGGGATAAAACCTACTTGATTGTGGTGGATTAGCTTTTTGATGTGCTGCTGGATTTGATTTTCTAGTACATTTTTTAGGATTTTTGCATCAATGTTCATCAAGGGTATTGGCCTGAAGTTTTTTGGTTGTTGTTGCTGTGTCTCTGACAGGTTTTGGCATCAGGATGATGTTAGACTCATAGAATGAGTTGGGGGGATTCCCTCCTTCTCAAATTTTTGGAATAGTTTCAGTAGGAATGTTACCACCTCTTCTTTGTACATCTGGTAGAATTCAGCTGTAAGTCCATCTGGTTCTAGGCTTCTTTTGGTTGGTAGACTATTTATTACTGATTCAATTTTAAAACTTGTATTGGTCTGTTTAGGATTCATTTTTCTTCCTGGATCAGTTTTGAGAGTGAGTGTTTCCAGGTGTCTGTCCTTTTCTTCTAGATTTTCTCATTTGTGTTCATAGAGGTGTTTATAGTAGTCTCTGATAGTTAGTGGTATTTCTGTGGAGTCAGTGGTACCATTCCTTTTGTTGTTTCTAATTATGTTTATCTGGATCTTTTTTATTCTTTATTAGTCTAGCTAGGGCTTTAATTACTTTATTAATATTTTCTTATTTTTTATTATACTTTACGTTCTAAGGTACATGTGCACAACGTGCAGGTTAAATAGGTATACATGTGCCATGTTGGTTTGCTGCGACTGTCAACTCGTCATTTACATTAGGTTTTTCTCCTAACGCTATCCCTCCCCCAGTCATTTACATTAGGTATTTCTCCTAATGCTAGCCCCCCAACCCCTTGACAGGCCCCAGTATGTGATGTTCCCCTCCCTGTGTCCATGTGTTCTCATTGTTCAACTCCCACTTATGAGTGAGAACATGTGGTGTTTGGTTTTCTGTCCTTGTGATATTTTGCTGAGAATGTATATGTGCCACCTTTTTTTCATCCAGCCTATTATTGATGGACATTTGGGTTGGTTCCAAGTCTTTGATATTGTGAATAGTGCCACAATAAACATACATGTGCATGTGTGTTTATAGTAGCATGATTTATAATCCTTTGGGTATATACCCAGTAATGGGACTGCTGGGTCAAATGGTATTTCTAGTTCTAGATACTTGAAGAATCGCCACACTGACTTCCACAGTGGTTAAACTAATTTACACTCCCAACAACAGTGTAAAAGCTTTCCTATTTCTCCACATCCTCTCCAGCTTCTGTTGTTTCCTGACTTTTTAATGATCACTATTCTAACTGGCACGAGATAGTATCTCATTGAGGTTTTGATTTGCATTTCTCTGAGGACAAGTGACGATGAGCATTTTTTCATATGTCTCTTGGCTGCATACATGTCTTCTTTTGAGAAGTGTCTGTTCATACCCTTTGTCCACTTTTTGATGGGGTTGTTTTTTTCTTGTAAATTTGCTTAAGTTCTTTATAGATTCTGGATATTAGCCCGTTGTCAGATGGATAGATTGCAAAGATTTTCTCCCATTCTGTAGGTTTCCCGTTCACTCTGATGATAGTTTCTTTTGCTGTGCAGAAGCTCTTTAGTTTAATTAGATCCCATTTGTCTATTTTGGTTTTTGTTGCCATGGCTTTTGGTGTTTTAGTCATGAAGTCTTTGCCCATGCCTATGTCCTAAATGGTATTGCCTAGGTTTTCTTCTAGGGTTTTTATGGTTTTAGGTCTGACATTTAAGACTTTAATCCGTCTTGAGTTAATTTTTATATAAGGTGTAAGGAAGGGACCCAGTTTCAGCTTTCTACATATGGCAAGTCAATTTACCCAAGATCATTTATTAAATAGAGAATCCTTTCCCCATTGCTTGTTTTTGTCAGGTTTGTCAAAGATCAGATGCTTGTAGATGCGTGATGTTATTTCTGAGCCCTCTGTTCTGTTCCATTGGTCTATATATCTGTTTTGGTACCAGTACTCTGCTGTTTTGGTTGCTGTAGACTTGTACTATAGTTTGAAGTCAGGTAGCCTGATGCCTCCAGCTTTGTTCTTTTTGCTTAGGATTGTCTTTGCTATGCGGGCTCTCTTTTGGTTCCATATGAAATTTAAAGTAGTTTTTTTCCAATTCTGTGAAGAAAATCATTGGTAGTTTGATGGGGATAGCCTTGAATCTATAAATTACCTTGGGCAGTATGGCCATTTTCACGATACTGATTCTTCGTACCCATGAGCATGGAATGTTCTTCCATTTGTTTGTGTCCTCTTTTATTTCGTTAAGCAGTGGTTTGTAGTTCTCCTTGAAAAGGTCCTTCACATCCCTTGTAAGTTGGATTCCTAAGTATTTTATTCTTTATGTAGTAATTGTGAATGGGAGCTCGCTCATGATTTGGCTCTCTGTTTGCCTGTTATTGGTGTATAGGAATGCTTGTGATTTTTGCACACTGATTTTGTATCTTGAGAGTTTACTGAAGTTGCTTATCAGCTTAAGGAGATTTTGGGCTGAGACTATGGGATTTTCTAAATATACAATCATGTCATCTGCAAACAGAGACAATTTGGCTTCCTCTTTTCCCAATTGAATACGCTTTATTTCTTTCTCTTGCCTGATTGCTCTGGCCAGAACTTCCAATACTGCGTTGAATAGGAGTGGTGAGAGATGGCATCCCTGTCCTGTGCCAGTTTTCGAAGGGAGTGCTTCCAGTTTTTGCCCATTCAGCATGATATTGGCTGTGGATTTATCATAAATATCTCTTATTATTTTGAGATACGTTCCATCAGTACCTAGTTTATTGAGAGTATTTAGCATGAAGTGCTGTTGAATTTTGTCAAATTCCTTTTCTGCATCTATTGAGATAATCATGTGGCTTTTGTCATTGGCTCTGTTTATGTGATGGGTTACATTTATTGATTTGTGTATGTTGAACCAGCCTTGCATCCCAGGGATGAAGCTGACTTAATGGTGGTAGATAAGCTTTTAGATGTGCTGCTGGATTCAGTTTGTCAGTATTTTATTGAGGATTTTGCATCAATGTTCATCAGGGATATTGGCATAACATTCTCTTTTTTTGTTGTGTCTCTGTCAGGCTTTAGTATCAGGATGATGCTGGCCCCATAAAATGAGTTAAGGAGGATTTCCTCTTTTTCTGTTGATTGGAATAGTTTCAGAAGGCATGGTACCAGCTCCTCTTTGTGTCTCTGGTAGAATTTGGCTGTGAATCTGTCTGGTCCTGGACGTTTTTTGCTTGGTAGGCTATTAATTATTGCCTCAATTTCAGGATCTGTTATTGGTCTACTCAGAGATTCAAATTCTTCCTTGTTTAGCCTTGGGAGGGTGTATGTGTCCAGGAATTTATCCATTTCTTCTAGATTTTCAGGTTTATTTGCATAGAGGTGTTTATAGTATTCTCTGATGGTAGTTTGTATTTCTGTGGGATTGGTTGTGATATCCCGTTTATTTTTTATTGTGTCTATTTGATTCTTCTCTCTTTTCTAATTAGTCTTGCTAATGGTCTATCTATTTTCTTGATCTTTTCAAAAAATCAGCTCTTGGATTCATTGATTTTTGAAGGGTGTTTTGTGTCTCTATCTCCTTCAGTTCTGCTCTGATCCTACTTATTTCTTTTCTTCTGCTAGCTTTTGAATTTGTTTGCTCTTGCTTCTCTAGTTCTTTTAATTGTGATGTTAGGGTGTTGATTTTAGGTCTTTGCTGCTTTCTCTTGTTGGCATTGAGTGCTATAAATTTCCCTCTACACACTGTTTTAAATGTGTCCCAGAGATTCTTGTACGTTGTGTATTTGTTCCCATTTGTTTCAAAGAACATCTTTATTTCTGCCTTCATTTTGTTATTTACCCAGTAGGAAGCAATTGTTCAGTTTCCATGTAGTTCTGTGGTTTTGAGTGAGTTTCTTAATCCTGAGTTCTAATTTGATAGCACTGTGGTCTGAGAGACTGTTTGTTGTGATTTCTATTCTTTTACATTTGCTGAGGAGTGTTTCACTTCCAATGATGTGGTCAATTTTAGAATAAGGGCAATGTGGTGCTGAGAAGAACGTATATTCTGTTGATTTGGGGTGGAGAGTTCTGTAGATGTCTATTAGGTCTGCTTGGTCCAGAGCTGAGTTCAAGTCCTGGATATATCCTTGTTCATTTTCTGTCTCATTGATCTGTCTAATATTGACAGTGGGGTGTTATAGTCTCCCATTATTATTGTGTTGGAGTCTAAGTCTCTTTGTAGGTCTCTAAGAACTTGTTTTATGAATCTGGGTGCTGCTGTATTGGGTGAATACATATTTAGGATAGTTAGCTCTTCTTGTTGCCTTGATCCCTTTACCATTATGTAATGCCCTTCTTTGTCTCTTTTGATCTTTGTTGGTTTAAAGTCTGTTTTATCAAAGACCAGGATTGCATCCCCTGCTTTTTTTTTTTTTGCTTTCCATTTTCTAGATAGATCTTCCTCCATCTCTTTGTTTTGAGCCTATGTGTCTCTGCATGTGAGATGGGTCTCCTGAATATAGCACACTGATGGGTCTTGACTCTTTATCCAATTTGCCAATCTGTGTCTTTTAATTGGGGCATTTAGCCCATTTACATTAAAAGTTAATATTTTATGTGTGAATTTGATCTTGTCCTTATGATGCTAGCTGGTTATTTCACCCGTTAATTGATGCAGTTTCTTCATAGTATTGATGGTCTTTACACTTTTGCATGTTTTTGCAGTGGCTGGTACCAGTTGTTCCTTTCCATATTTAGTGCTTCCTTCAGAAGATCTTGTAAGGCAGGCCTGCTGGTGACAAAATCTCTCAGTATTTGCTTGTCTGTAAAGGATTTTATTTCTCCTTCATTTATGAAGCTTAGTTTGGCTGGATATGAAATTCTGGGTTGAAAATTCTTTTCTTTAAGAAAGTTGAATATTGGCCCCCACTCTCCTCCGACTTGTAGGGTTTCTGCTGATGGGCTTCCCTTTTTGGGTAACCCAACCTTTCTCTCTGGCTGCCCTTAACATTTTTTCCTTCATTTCAACTTTGGTGAATCTGACAATTATGTATCTTGGGGTTACCCTTCTCGAGGAGTATCTTTGTGGTGTTATTTCCTGAATTTGAATGTTGGCCTGCCTTGCTAGGTTGAGGAAGTTCTCCTGGATAATATCCTGAAGAGTATTTTCTAACTTGGTTCCATTCTCCCCATCACTTTCAGGTATACCAATCAAACATAGATTTGGTCTTTTTGCCTAGTCCCATATTTCTTGGAGGCTTGGTTCATTTCTTTTCACTCTCTTTTCTCTAATCCTGTTTCTCACTTTATTTCATTAATTTGATCTTCAATCACTGATATCCTTTCTTCTGCTTGATCCAATGGGCTACTGAAGCCTGTGTATGCTTCATGAAGTTCTCGTTCTGTGGTTTTCAGCTCCATCAGGTCATTTAAGCTTTTCTCTACACTGGTGTTTCTAGTTAGCCATTTGTCTAACCTTTTTTCAAGGTTTTTAGCTTCCTTGCGATGGGTCAGAAAATGCTCCTTTAGCTTACAGAAGTTTGTTATTACTGACCTTCTGAAGCCTACTTCTGTCAACTCGTCAAACTCATTCTCTGTTGTGTTCCCTTGCTGGTGAGGAATTGTGTTCTTTTGGAGGAGAAGAGGTGTTCTGGTTTTTGGAATTTTCAGCCTTTCTGCTCTGGTTTCTCCCTATCTTTGTGGTTTTATCTACCTTTGGTCTTTGATGTTGGTGACCTACAGATGGGGTTTTGGTGTGGATGTCCTTTTTGTTGATGTTGATTCTATTGCTTTCTGTTTGTTAGTTTTCCTTCTAACAGACAGGCCTCTCAGCTGCAGATCTGTTGGAGTTTGCTGGAGGTCCACTCCAGAACCTGTTTGCCTGGGTATCATCAGCAGAGGCTGCAGAACAGCAAATATTGCTGCCTGATCCTTCCTCTGGAATCTTCATCCCAGAGGGGCACCCGCCTGTATGAGGTGTCTGTTGGCCCCTACTGTGAGGTGTCTCTCAGTCAGGCTACACAGGAGTCAGGGACCCACTTGAGGAGGCAGGCTGTCCATTATTGGAGCTCGAATGCCATGCTGAGAGAATCACTGCTCCCTTCAGAGGTGTCAGGCAGGAATGTTGATGTCTACAGAAGCTGTCTGCTGCCTTTTGTTCAGATATGCCCTGTCCCCAGAAGTGAAATCTAGAGAGACAGTAGGCCTTGCTGAGCTGCAGTGGGCTGTTCCCAGTTTGAGCTTCCCTGCCACTTTGTTTACACTGTGAGCATAGAACGGCCTACTCAAGCCTCAGCAATGGTGGACGCCCCTCCCCCTGCCAAGCTTCAGCTTCCCCAGTCAATCTCAGACTGCTGCACTAGCAGTGAGCAAGGCTCCGTGGGCGTGGGACCTGCTGAGCCAGGCACAGGAGGGAATCTCCTGGTCTGCCAGTTGCAAAGACCATGGGAAAAGTGCAGTATTTGGGTAGGAGTTTACCGTTCCTCCAGGTACAGTCACTCATGGCTTCCCTTGGCTAGGAAAGGGCAATCCTAGCCCTTGCACTTCCCAGGTGAGGTGATGCTGTGCCCTGCTTCAGCTTGCCCTTCGTGGGCTACACCCAGTGTCCAACCAGTCCCATTGAGATGAACCAGGTACCTCAGTTGGAAATGCAGAAATCACCCGTCTTCTGCATTGATCTTGCTGGGAGCTGTAGACTGGATCTGTTCCTACTCAGCCATCTTGGAAGCACCAACCCCACCTTATTAATATTTTCAAAACACCAACTTCTAGTATTGATGATCTTTTGAATGTTTTTTTTGTCTCAATCATCTTCAGTTCCACTCTGATTTTGTTTATTTTTTGTCTTCTGCTAGCTTTGTGGTTGGTTTGCTCTTGCTTCTCTAGTTCTTGTAGTTGTGATGGTAGGTCATTAATTGGAGATCTTCCTAACTTTTTGATGTGGGCGTTTAGTGCTATAAATTTCTCTCTTAACACTGCCTTATTTGTGTTCCAGTGATTCTGATACATTGTATCTTTGTCCTCATTAGTTTCAAATAACTTCTTGATTTCTGCCTTAATTTCATTATTTACCCAAAAGTTATTCAGGAGCAGGTTGTTAATTTCTATCTAATTGTATGGTTTGGGGCCATTTTCTTAGTCTTGATTTCTATTTTTTTTTTTTTTTTTTGGACTGTGGTCTGAAAGTGTGACTGATATAATTTTGTGGGGTTTTATGCATTTGCTGAGCATTGTTTTATGTTTGATCATGTGGTCAGTTTTAGAGCATGTGCCATGTGGTGATAAGAAGAAGGCATATTCTGTTGTTTAGGGGTGGAGATTTTTGTAAATGTCTGTTAGATCCATTTGTTCCAGTGTTGAGTCGAAGTCCTGAATATCTTTGTTAATTTTCTGGTTCAATGATCTGTCTAATACTGTCAGTGGTGTGTTGAAGTTTCCCACTATTACTGTGTGGTAGTCTAGTTCTCTTTGTAGGCCTCTAAGAACTTGCTTTAAGAATCTGGGTGCTCCTGTGTTGGGAGCATGTGTACTTAAGATAGTTAGGTCTTCTTGTTGAATTGAACCTTTTACCACGACGTAATGCCCTTTTATGTCTTTTTTGATCTTTGTTGGTTTAAAGTGTTTTGTCTGAAATTAGGATTGCCACTTCTGCTTTTTTTTTTTTCTGATTTCCATTTGCTTGATAAATTTTCCTCCATCTGTTTTTCCTTTTGAGTCTATAGGTGTCATTGCATGTGAAATGGGTCTCTTGAAGACAGCATTGGGTCTTGCTTTTTTATCCGGCTTACCACTCTGTGCCTTTTAACTGGGGCATTTAGCCCATTTACATTCAAGGTTATTTTGGTGTGTATTTTATCCTATTATTTTGTTGTTAGCTGGTTATTATGCAGGTTTGTTTATATGGTTGTTTTATAGTGTCGCTGGTCTGTGTACCTGTCTTTTTTTGGGGGTCTGGTAACAGTCTTTTCTTTCCATATTTAGTGCTTCTTTCAAAAACTCTTATAAGATAGGTTTGGTGGTAATAAATTCCTTTAGCATTTGCCTGTCTGAAAAGGGTCTTATTGCTCCTTCACTTAGGAAGCTTAGTTTGGCTGGATATGAAATTCCTGATTGGATATATATTTTTTTTTCTCTAAGAATGTTGAATGTAGGCCCCCAGTCTCTTCTGGCTTGTAGGGTTCCTGCTGAAAGGTTCACTGTTAATGTGATGGAATTCTACTTGTAGGTGATCTGCCTTTTCTCTCTAGCTGGCTTTAACATTCTTTCTTTCATTTCAACTTTGGAAAATTGGATAATTATGTGTCTTGGGGGTGATCTTGTGTAGAATCTTACAGGAACTTTCTGTATTTCTTGAATTTGATTGATGGCCACTCTAGAGAGGTTGGGGAAGTTATCATGGACAATATCCTAAAATATATGTTCCAATTTGCTTACTTTCTCCCCATCTTTTTCAGGGATGCCACTGATTCATATATTTGCCCTTCTTACATAATTCCATACTTATCAGAGGTTTTATTCATTCCTTTTTATTCTTTTCTTTTTATTTTTCTCTGATTGTATTATTTCAGAGAACTAGTTTTCAAGCTCTGAGATTCTTTCCTCAGCTTGGTCTATTTTGCTATTAATACTTGTGATTGCATTGTGAAATACTTGTGTGTTTTTCAGCAATATTAGGACATTTAGGTTTTTTCTTATACTGACTATTTCACCAGTCAGCTCCTGTATCATTTTATTATATTCTTAGTTTCCTTGGGTTGGGTTTTATCATGCTCCTGAATCTGATGATCTTCATTCCTATCCATATTGTGAATTCTATTTCAATCATTTCAACCATCTTAGCCCTGTTAAGCCCTGTTTGAGAACTAGTGTGGTCAGTTGGATGACACTGGAGATTTTAGTTGCCAATGTTCTTGTGTTGGTTCTTTCTCATCTCTTTGTTTGGGTGTTTCTCCATCTGCGATGTAGGGTAAGTACAGTCAGTAGACTTCTTTTCTGGATGTTTTCACAGGGCCCAGGCACTGTTCAGGGTCTAAGAGTATGGAACATTTCACAGATTTGTGTGACTTCCCTGTGCAGAGGCCATGCTCTTCTTCTCTGTATCATTCCAATTTTAGTATATGTGCTGCTTATGCAAGCACTATAGACTTTCATTTGTTTGAACTTTTACATTTAACATGGTCAATTAATAAAAATAGGTATAATTAACAAAGTAATATAGCGATTTGTTTGGCAGAAGAAAGAATCCCTCGAGGACAAATCAAGCCTCATCTTGTAATTATTCATTCAACCTGACTAAATCCATAGAGTAGCCTCTTTTATTTTTGCTTGCGTAGTTCTTTAAGCTGTTCCTCACAGTCAGATAAAGTTTTTAAAGCAGTTCAGCTCTTCATTTTATCTCAAGTGCCTTCTCATTAATACCCACAGAGGGACAAGACAATAATGTTAAAACACCCAGAAAGAAGAAGTTCAAGAGACAATTCCATCCACAACATCTCCTCTTGACTAGTGACTTTATTTCACAAAATTGTAGTTTTGGAAGAGCGCTAGAGGATATCTTGTTAAGCCTTAAAAATCTGTCATAAGTGGTCTCCATATCCTCTCTAAAAATCTCCATTAAGCAAAAAGGAATGTCTTTTCTCCCAGGACAACTCATTCTAATTTCTGACATCCTCGAATATTATTTATTTTATACCGAGGCAATTATCTACTTCCTTTTGATATCCACACATTAGTCTATTTTTAGTCTGTTTCCTTCTTTTAATCCTCCATAAAGTTTGCTTTCCTCAGCTGCAGCCATTTTCTCCAATGCCTCAATCTCTTCCTTCCATTATAAAGCACTGCAGGCTTCCTTTTTTTTTTTTATTGATTTCAGTCATTAGGCTTCCCTCCCATTACTCCTCATCAAGGGCCACCCTGAGTTTCTTAGAAACAAAATTTGAAAGCAGCTAATTCTGAGAAGGCTCATGGATAAAATCAGCAGTGAGACAACCAGCTGCCCATGGCAGGAGGAATCCAGCCACCCTGCTGCTCTAGCACAGCTCTCGGCTTTCACAAGAAATCAAAATGTCTCCTGGAAAGTATGAAGAAATGTTTATTTCACTACCAAAATGTTGTCACCTTTGCTGTGAAACAAAAAATGAAAAGAAAAGTTATGTTTGCATAGATGCAACCCAAACTGAAAGCTAGAATAAAATGGATTAAATTTTTCCAAAGTGTAAAAAATGTCTTTCTCTCTTGACCCACTCACACATTTCGGAATTTATTCCAAGAAGATAATCTGAAATATCTCCCAAAGATTTTCACAGCAAGTTGTTCACCACTGTTACTTATAATAGCAAAATCTTGGGAAATAAACTAAATGTCTTTAATTTGGTAATGCCAGAATGTTATCAAAATCTATATATGAGATATCTAAAATAGTCAAACCATAAAAGCAGAGATTAGAATGGTGATTAGCAAGGCATGGGGAGAGGAGGATGTAGGGAGTTGTTTAATGGGTATAAAAAATTCAGTTATACAAGATAAATAAGTTCTTCTGGAGGTCATAGAAATATCCTGTACGACATAGTATCTGTGGTTAACATACTGTATTGTGCACTTAAAAATTTGTTGAGAGAGTAGATCTCATGTTAAGCGTGCTTATCACAGTCACACACACACATACAATACCAAATGTATATGAGGAAACTTTTGGAGATGATGAATATTTTTATTACCTTGATTGTGATAATGGTTTCACAGTGTTCAGGGTGAGTAATATATGCAAACCTACCCCCAGAGCAGACATATGCCTTCCTCTTGGCAGCTGAGGGAGCCGAGAGGATACTGTGGACATTAGAGAAGTATCTTCACGAGGGGTTACCTGTGCACTAGGGGTTGTTTAATGGCCTTACTGCAGAACACTTTGGTATGCGAGTGTCAAACACTGGTCATTATGTCAGTTTCACTTCAAGATGGCCTCACTTTTGCCATGCAATAGACTGTTTTCCCACACACAGATATATGCATATGTTCAAATTCATCAAATTTTATGTTACTTATACCTCAATAAAGCTGTTAAAAATCTATGCTCCAAAATATTATGTAGATATTTAATTGCTATTTATAAAATACTTAATAACATGAGATTTACAATAATGTGTATTGTTTAAAAGATTGGTTATAGAGTAGTATATACAGCATTATCACAATTTTATAAAATTAAACATATGTATACATTTGTTTCTGTTATGCATGTAACAGAAAGAAGGAGACAATGGAAACGAGAGAGGAAAAAGGAAGAGGAAGAAAAAAAGAGAAAATGTTTCTTCAGTTAAATAAAGCAAATAGCCAGCATTTGTATTATATTTTGAGGGGTAACAAATTCCTCCATGGGAATCAATTGTTGGAAACCTAGCATTTACACAAGGATTAAGAGATTTTCTTTGTGAAGAATAAGGTCCTAAAGGAACAAGTATATAGCCCAGTGGAAACTGTATAAACAACTTGAGGACCAGCAACCTCCAAGAAAATTAAAACTGAATGTTAGTTATACTAAGTTACCCCAAAATTCCTGAGTATAAACTGAAAATATAAAACCATAATATATAATGATTTCATAAATAGCTATATATAAACATCTTGGCAAAATGTATATAACCGTGCAGTTCCTGCCTGATACAGTATGTAGTGATTTATTTATTTATTTATTTTGAGATGGAGTTTCTCTCATCACCCAGGCTGGAGTGCAATGTCACAGTCTTAGTTCACTGCAACCTCTGCCTCCCAGGTTCAAGTGATTCTCCTGCCTCAGCCTCCCAAGTAGCTGGGATTAGAGGCACCTATCACCACACCTGGCGACGGGTGTGGTAGAGACGGGGATTTCCCCATATTGGCCAGGCTGGTCTCGAACTCCTGACCTCAGGTGTTCTACCCTCCTCGGCCTCCCTAAGTGCTGGGATTACAAGCATGCACTACCGCACCTGGCCATATGTGGTGATCTAAACAAAAATATTTTTATTATTTTAAACACCTAAGGTAAAGAATCATTATAATGGTGATTCTCTAACATGCATCAGAATCAGCTGGAGGACTCACTTAACTATAGATAACACGTCTTCTCTCCCAAAGTTTCAGGTTCAGTAAGTCTGAGATGGGGGCCTAGAATTTTCATTTTTAACGAATTCCCAGGCAATATTGAAGCAACTGATCTGATGTATGTATTGTACAACTGAACCACAGTTCTGACCCAGTAACTGCAATCTTGGGCTACTTCCAACTCCAAGACAAAATATCATAGGAAAGGCACCAAACTTGAAATCAAAAGACCAAAGTCTGAGTCCTCATTTGTTACCTACAAGACATAAAACGAAATCCCTTAGCACTATGAACTTTATTTTCTATGTTATTGGAGTAATAACACCTATTATATCTTTTAGGATTGTTGTAAAAATGACTAAGGTAATATATATTAAAGGCTTTTATAATCAGTTAATATCTTTAGAAATATAAATTCTTGTTATATGCGTCAGTTTCAATAACTTTTAAAAAACAGACTTCAACTTCATTGTAAGTTCCTAACCTTAGGTCAAACCCACATTATGGCTCCTGACAGTCTAGAGAAGGCTAAGGAAAGATGATCAAATAAAGCTATGCTTTCCAACTTATGTCCCATTCAAATAAGGACAAAGATGTAGGTGGGAGTAGGGGCAGGGGTGAGGTGGCCTTTTGCTAGGAAGTAGATAAGCTGGGTTAGAGATGAGATGTGAGACAACTTCTCAGTGAGCAGAGGCTTGCTGCTAACAGTGGTGCCACGGCTGCCTTCCTCTTGGCAATCGTGATTCTAGATGATGGTACTTTCAGAATTCATGGAAGCCATGAGAATTTTTCTGGAACTAAATTGAGAGGTTTATAGCTTAACTTTTGGACACTACAGCTTGGCCTACTTGGATCTAACAAATCCTCATGTGTTAATGTGGCATTTGACCCTGGTCATGTTCTGACTTTAACTACAAGGGTTGAGTTTTGGCTTTTACCACATCTAACCCTAGTTCTCACTGCTGAATTGGGCCCAACATTATGGCTCAGAACTAATTATTGCCAGTGACTTCTGTCACTGTATGTCACAGTGTAGCCAAAAAGGACCAGTATCCTAACTGGTATTATTTTATTTTCCACTGGAAAAGGCAGCAGCAGTACAACCAATTTTAGACCCTGACTGGATTACCAAAAATCTCAGAGTAATAAGGAAAAGTGAAATTTAAATCGAATATGTAGCCTGGGATATGGCAATAACATAATATAAATGTGGAAATAATTATGTTCTAGGTCATTAATGAAGTATTAGATGTTAGTAAATACTTTGTCACTCTGGCCACCAGATCTTCATGATTTGGTTCTAATGCACTAAAATCTACAATAGTTCTGTTTCTTTAGCAATATCCTAAGAACTGAGCTATTTTTTAAAAAATAACCCTACATATTGGTTTCAGAATTCTTCTTCCAGCATTAAAAGGATTCCCACCATTGTCATCATCACCTTCACTATAACATGACCATGGTACATTTCTGAGCCTCAAACTCAACAAAAATTCCTTATAAGAATTAGATCTCCACTTATATATGTAACATAACAAAACAGTAATAACTTTTATTTTTTTCCTCCTCTTACAAGTGTTAGGTGAGTATTACCTTTCCCAATGTTTACTCACTTTTGAAAGACAGACAGTCTTTTATACTTTTCAGTTTGCACGATCTTTATCCTGATAGTTCTGCTGCTTCCAGTGGGACTTCTAAGAGAAATGAACACAAGAGATTCTTGGGCACAGCCTTGCACTTAGGCATTAAATCCCATCAATGATGTGACCTTTAAGCAATGGGCTGTTCAGTTTTTACTTTCTCATATACATTTACAGGGGATTTCAAAAAATACATTTTATTGCTTCCAAACTTAAATCCATATTTTGGGGGGTGGTTCCAAGATGGCCGAATAGGAACAGCTCCAGTCTACAGCTCCCAGTGTGAGCAACGCAGAAGATGGGTGATTTCTGCATTTCCAGCTGAGGTACCGGCTTCATCGCACTGGGGCTCATTGGACAGTGGGGGCAGGACAGTGGGTGCAGCCCTCTGAGTGTGAGCCAAAGAGGGCAAGGCATCGCCCCACCCAGGAAGTGCAAGGGATCAGGGAATTCCCTTTCCTAGCCAAGAGAAGGGGTAACAGACGGCACCTGGAAAATCGGGTCGCTCCTACCCTAATACTACGCTTTTCCAACAGTCTTAGCAAATGGCACACCAGGAGATTATATCCTGTGCCTGGCTCAGAGGGTCCCACACCCACAGAGCCTCACTCATTCCCAGCACAGTGGTCTGAGATTGAACTGCAAGGCTACAGCAAGGCTGGGGGAGGGGCACCCAGCATTGCTGAGGCTTGAGTAGGTAAACAGAGCAGCTGGGAAGCTCAAACTGGGTGGAGCCCACCACAGCTCAAGGAGGCCTGCCTGCCTCTGTAGACTTCACCTCTGGGGGTGGGGCATAGCCAAACAAAAGGCAGCAGAAAACTCTGCAGACTTAAATGTACCTGTCTGACAGCTTTGAAGAGAGTAGTGGTTCTCCCAGCATGGAATTTGAGATCTGAAAACGGACAGACTGCCTCCTCAAGTAGGTTCCTGAACCCTCAGTAGCCTAACTTGGAGGCATCCCTCAGTAGGGACAGACTGACACCTCACACGTCCGGGTACCCGTCCGAGATGAAGCTTCCAGAGGAACAATCAGGCAGCAACATTTGTTGTTCTGCAATATTCACTGTTTTTGCAGCCTCCGTTGCTGATACCCAGGCAATCAGAGTCTGGAGCGGACCTCCAGCAAACTCCAACAGACCTGCAGCTGAGGGTCCTGACTGTTAGAAGGAAAACTAACAAACAGAAAGGACATCCACACCAAAACCCCATCTGTACATCACCATCATCAAAGACCAAAGGTAGATAAAACCACAAAGATGGGGAAAAAACAGAGCAGAAAAGCTGAAAATTCTAAAAATCAGAGCACCTCTCCCCATCCAAAGGAACACAGCTCCTCGCCAGCAACAGAACAAAGCTGGACGGAAAATGACTTTGACAAGTTGAGAGAAGAAGGCTTCAGACAATCAAACTTCTCCGAGCTAAAGGAGGAAGTTTGAGCCCAAAACAAAGAAGCTAAAAACCTTGAAAAAAGATAGACGAATGGATAACTAGGATAACCAGTGTAGAGAAGTCCTTAAATGGCCTGATGGAGCTGAAAACCACGGCTCGAGAACTACTTGAGGAATGCACAAGCTTCAGTAGCCAATTTGATCAACTGGAAGAAAGGGTATCAGTGATTGAAGATCAAATCAATGAAATGAAGCGAGAAGAGAAGTTTAGAGAAAAAAGAGTAAAAAGAAACTAACAAAGCCTCCAAGGAGTACTGGACTATGTGAAAAGACCAAATCTACATCTGACTGGTGTACCTGAAAGTGACAGGGAGAATGGAACCAAGTTGGAATACACACTTCAGGATATTATCCAGGAGAACTTCCCCAACCTAGCAAGGCAGGCCAATATTCAAATTCAGGAAATACAGAGAACACCACAAAGATACCCCTTGAGAAGTGCAACCACAAGACACATAATTGTCAGATTCACCAAAGTTGAAATGAAGGAAAAAATGTTAAGGGCAGCCAGAGAGAAAGGTCGGGTTACCCACAAAGGGAAGCCCATCAGACTAACAGCTGATCTCTCGGCAGAATCTCTACAAGCCAGAAGGGATTGGGGGCCAATATTCAACATTCTTAAAGAAAAGAATTTTCAATCCAGAATTTCATATCCAGCCAAACTAAGCTTCATAAGTGAAGGAGAAATAAAATCCTTTACAGACAAGCAAATGCTGAGAGATTTTGTCACCACCAGGCCTCCCCTAACAGAGCTCCTGAAGGAAACACTAAACATGGAAAGGAACAACTGGTACCAGCCACTGCAAAACATGCCAAATTCTAAATACCATTGAGGCTAGGAAGAAACTGCATCAACTAATGAGCAAAATACCCAGCTAACATCATAATGACAGGGTCAAATTCACACATAACAATATTAACCTTAAATGTACATGGGCTAAATGCTCCAATTAAAAGACACAGACTGGCAAATTGGATAGAGTCAAGACCCATCAGTATGCTGTATTCAGGAAACCCATCTCATGCGCAGAGACACACATAGGCTCAAAATTAAGGGATGGAGGAAGATCTACCAAGCAAATAAAAAAAGGCAGGGGTTGCAATCCTAGTCTCTGATAAAACAGACTTTAAACCAACAAAGATCAAAAGAGACAAAGAGGGCCATTACATAATGGTAAAGGGATCAATGCAACAAGAAGAACTAACTATCCTAAATATATATGCACCCAATACAGGAGCACCCAGATTCATAAAGCAAGTCCTTAGAGACCTACAAAGAGACTTGGACTCCCACACAATAATAATGGGAGACTTTAACACCCCACTGTCAACATTAGACAGATCAATGAGACAGAAAGTTAACAAGGATATCCAGGAATTGAACTCAGCTCTGCACCGAGTGGACCTAATAGACATCTACAGAACTCTCCACCCCAAATCAACAAAATATACATTCTTTTCAGCACCACACCACACCTATTCCAAAATTGACCACATAGTAGGAAGTAAAGCACTCCTCAGCAAATGTAAAAGAACAGAAATTATAACAAACTGTCTCTCAGACCACAGTGCAATCAAACTGGAACTCAGGATTAAGAAACTCACTCAAAACCACTCAACTACATGGAAACTGAACAACCTGCTCCTGAATGACTACTGGGTACATAACGAAATGAAGGCAGAAATAAAGATGTTCTTTGAAACCAATGAGAACAAACACACAACATACCAGAATCTCTGGGACACATTTAAAGCAGTGTGTACAGGGAAATTTATAGCACTAAATGCTCACAAGAGAAAGCAGGAAAGATCTAAAATTGACACTCTAACATCACAATTAAAAGAACTAGAGAAGCAAGAGCAAACACATTCAAAAGCTAGCAGAAGGCAAGAAATGACTAAGATCAGAGCAGAACTGAAGGAGATAGAGTCACAGAAAACCCTTCAAAAAAACCAATGCATTCAGGAGCTGGTTTTTTGAAAAGATCAACAAAATTGATAGACTACTAGCAAGACTAATACAGAAGAAAAGAAAGAAGAATCAAATAGATGCAATAAAAAATGATGAAGGGGATATCACCGCCAATCCCACAGAAATACAAACTACCATCAGAGAATACTATAAATACCCCTACACAAATAAACTAGAAAATCTAGAAGAAATGGATAAATTCCTCAACACATACACCCTCCCAAGACTAAACCAGGAAGAAGGTGAATCCCTAAATATACCAATAACAGGCTCTGAAATTGAGGCAATAATTAATAGCCTCCCAACCAAAAAAGTCCGGGACCAGATGGATTCACAACCAAATTCTACCAGAGGTACAAGGAGGAACTGGTACCATTCCTTCTGAAACTATTCCAATCAATAGAAAAAGAGGGAATCTTCCCTAACCCATTTTATGAGGCCAGCATCATCCTGATATCAAAGCTTGGCAGAGACACAATAAAAAAATAGAATTTTAGACCAATATCCCTGATGAACATTGATGTAAAAATCCTCAATATAATACTGGCAAACCAAATCCAGCAGCACATCAAAAAGCTTATACACCATGATCAAGTGGGCTTCATCCCTGGGATGCAAGGCTGGTTCAACATACGCAAATCAATAAATGTAATCCAGCATATAAACAGAACCAAAGACAAAAACCACATGATTATCTCAATAGATGCAGAAAAGGCCTTTGACAAAATTCAACAACCCTTCATGCTAAAAACTCTCAATAAATTAGGTATTGATGGGACATGTCTCAAATAATAAGAGCTATCTATGACAAACCCACAGCCAATATCATACTGAATGGGCAAAAACTGGAAGCATTCCCTCTGAAAACTGGCACAAGACAGGGATGCCCTCTCTCACCACTCCTGTTCAACATAGTGCTGGAAGTTCTGGCCAGGGCAGTTAGGCAAGAGAAAGAAATAAAGGGTATTCAATTAGGAAAAGAGGAAGTCAAATTGTCCCTGTTTGCAGATGATATGATTGTATATTTAGAAAACCCCATCATCTCAGCCCAAAATCTCCTCAAGCTGATAAACAACTTCAGCAAAGTCTCAGAATACAAAATCAATGTGCAAAAATCACAAGCATTCTTATACACCAATAACAGAAAAACAGAGAGCCAAATCATGAGTGAACTCCCATTCACAATTGCTTCAGAGAGAATAAAATATCTAGGAATCCAACTTACAAGGGATGTGAAAGACCTCTTCAGGGAGAACTACAAACCACTGCTCTACGAAATAAAAGAGGACACAAACAAATGGAAGAACATTCCATGCTCATGGGTAGGAAGAATCAATATCGTGAAAATAGCCATACTTCCCAAGGTAATTTACAGATTCAATGCCATCCCCATCAAGCTACCAATGACTTTCTTCACAGAATTGGAGAAAACTACTTTAAAGTTCATATGGAACCAAAAAAGAGCCTGCATCGCCAAGTCAATCCTAAGCCAAAAGAACAAAGCTGGAGGCATCACGCTACCTGACTTCAAACTATACTATGAGGCTACAGTATCCAAAACAGCATGGTACTTGTACCAAAACAGAGCTATAGACCAATGGAACAGAAGGAGCCCTAAGAAATAATACCACACATCTACAAACATCTGGTCTTTGACAAACCTGACAAAAACAAGAAATGGGGAAAGGATTCCCTATTTAATAAATGGTGCTGGGAAAAATGGCTAGCCATATACAGAATGCTGAAACTGGATCCCTTCCTTACACCTTATACAAAAATTAATTCAAGATCGATTAAAGACTTAAACGTCAGACCTAAAACCATAAAAACCCTGAAAGAAAACCTAGGCAATACCATTCAGGACATAGGCGTGGGCAAGGACTTCATGTCTAAAACACCAAAAGCAATGGCAACAAAAGCCAAAATTGACAAATGGGATCTAATTAAAGAGCTTCTGCACAGCAAAAGAAACTACCATCAGAGTGAACAGGCAACCTACAGAATGGGAGAAAATTTTTGCAATCTACTCATCTGATAAAGGGCTAATATCCAGAATCTACAAAGAGCTCAAACAAATTTACAAGAAAAAAACAACCCCATTGACAAGTAGGCAAAGGATATGAACAGACACTTCTCAAAAGAAGACATTTATGCAGCCAGAAGACACATGAAAAAATGCTCATCATCACTGGCTATCAGAGAAATGCAAATCAAAACCACAATGAGATACCATCTCACACTAGTTAGAATGGTGTTCATTAAAAAGTCAGGAAACAACAGGTGCTGGAGAGGATGTGGAGAAATAGGAACACTTTTACACTGTTGGTGGGACTGTAAACTTGTTCAACCATTGTGGAAGTCAGTGTGGCGATTCCTCAGGGATCTAGAACTAGAAATACCATTTGACCCAGCCATCCCATTACTGGGTATATACCCAAAGGAGTATAAATCATGCTGCTATAAAGGCACGTGCACATGTATGTTTATTGTGGCACTATTCACAATAGCAAAGACTTGGAACCAACCCAAATGTCCATCAATGATAGACTGGATTAAGAAAATGTGGCACACATACACCATGGAATACTATGCAGCCATACAAAATGATGAGTTCATGTCCTTTGTCGGGACGTGGATGAAGCTGGAAACCATCATTCTCAGTGAACTATCACAAGGACAAAAAACCAAACACCGCGTGTTCTCACTCATAGGTGGGAATTGAACAATGAGAACACCTGGACACGGGAAGGGAACATCACACACCAGGGCCTGTTGTGGGGTGGGGGGAGAGGGGAGGGAAAGCATTAGGAGATATACCTTATGTAAATGACGAGTTAATGGGTGCGGCAAACCAACATGGCACATGTATACATATGTAACAAACCAGCACGTTGTGCACATGTACTCTAGAACTTTAAGTATAATTAGAAAAAAGAAAAAAGAAAAAAAAGAAAAAGAAATCAATATTTCACTACCTCTAGCCACTTTATTAGCAGAAAATTTTTATTTTTAGAGCAGTGTTACAGATTAGCATTATCCTACATCTCCCACCAGTATTAACCTGAATATAATAATTTAAATGTCCAAGATTTGAATTAGAGAAGAAAGCTTTAAGCTGCTAATTGTCCCTCAGGCACTTTCTTCTGGGCCCTGGGGCATGGTATCTCCCTAGACAGATCTATTTTTCAGATGCCCTAAGTGTGCACTTAAAGGGGTTGTGCTGAACAACTCTCACCTTCTTTCTGGTTTGTCAATTCCTAAAATGAGGCCCTAGCCACAAAATGGTGAAACTCTACAGTATAGGTTCTGGAATTTGACCAATATCAGTTCAAATCCTGACTATAATTTATAGAATATGTATTATGTGGCAAGTTACTTGATCTCTTTGTGCTTCTGTTTCTGTATCTTCATCTGCAAAAGATGGGCCCTAATACTTGAAGATAAAATGAGGTAATTTAAGTGTTTTGCAGAGTGACTTCCATGTATTGTCAATTATTAAATATTAATACTTAATATTTAGTAATTTTAACTATTACAAATATTACAAATATTAAGTAGCTATTTTTGGCAACAACTTTTCATCCTTATTTGTATGGCTAGGACTCACCTCCCCTTTCCTGGCACACAAAAAAAGACGAGGAAAAGTATATAGAATCCCAGACACAAACTAGTATTTTCCATAGTGAAAGCCAAGGTAAGTTAACAACAATGTCATCAGTAATACCAACAATCCTACTTAGCAAGTGCCTGGAAACAAAAAGAAAATTAATCTTAGATTTCAAAAGGCTTATGGATCATGAAACTTTTATTAGAAATACCTTGTCTATAAGATGACATTGTCTATACAACAATATATGCAAAAAAACTTTCCATTTCTGCTTCTTCAACTGGAATCTTGCTTTGGTTTGCTTATATTTTTATTAATATATGCTTTAGCATATCTACATGACCCCAAACTGTAAGAATTAAATGAATTTTTAGTCATATAGTTACTGCATTCCTATAACTAAGTGGGTTTCGGCAACAATGTTTTACATCTGCTTCTAATTCAGACTTTCTGGTTTGCACAACCTCTGGGCTTTGTAGGCCAACATTTTCAAAACATTATTTGTATATCTTACCTACAAGCTCTAAAACTTAGGATATGCCCCTAATATAAGTAGTATTTTGTGAGCTATTAAAAATAAAAAATCACACAAACAAAATATTCTAATAGAATCTAAGTAGTATTAGAAGACTGACTATATAAAGCCTGTGCAACATGCTCTTTTAACTCTATTACTTGTGTCATTGCTGATGAAATATTTATTGATCAGGAAATAGAAGTAGGTACAGCAAACAGAGAAGTATGACTTCGGCTATGCAGTCAAGAAGAATGTGTTACTTAGTATGACTTCGATTACTAAAAAATCAATTTCTTCTTGTTATCCACCCCCAGGAAATCTATTCCAACTGTAAGACAAGACAATATGGGTATAGCCTAACAAGTAAGACTGTGCTACAGACAATACAGTGTAGGAGCCAGCTCCCTACATGTGGTTGGATTTTCCTAAGCTGAAAAGGTTAAATGTAATGGTGTTTAATTAATTACACGGACTTCCTTCGATTAATCAACTGACACTTTTAATATCAAGTAGGTCATTTAATAACAATTTCAGCCTACTGCTCTTATGCCTAAAGCTCTTAAAAATATCAATAAATAGGATATACCATAAACACTACAGGTGCAGATGTAAAACAAACTTACATAAATTTAGATGATATTAATGCTTAAAATCCTGTAAAAAATTAATATGCATATTATGCACAATACATGGGATTAACGCATTTCTTCCTAATAATGTTTCCTTGCTGCAAAGCTGGCTAGAGTCTATATTTTTCTAATTTATGATCTAGTATGTCAAAGTTTTACATCCAGTAGAGTATCATTGTTTGGAATCCATAATTCATAATATTATCAAATTGCTTATGAATTGTTTTGAGAGGAAGTGAAACATAAAAAAGAAGTTAACTATAGTTATAGATAGTACCCTATACTTCCTTGTTCACTCAATGGACAAGAATCAGACCACCAGATTTTGTCACTTTTGCTAGCAATGTACCCTCAGACCCTTTTAAAATCTTTTGTAATCTTGAAGTTTGCTTAGGTTGTGTAACCCTAATTACAAGCACCCAAAGTTTTCTTAGGAACAATCTGAGGGAAAGTGTGTTATGTGCTAAGTTTTTTGTCCCCACAAAATTCGTCTGTTGAAGCTCTCACTCACAGTATGATAATATTCGGGCATAGTGTCTTTGGGAGGTACTTGGGTCATGAAGGCGAGGTCCTGGTATGGTGGGATTAGTGCCCTTACAAAAATGAAATATCAGAGAGCTTGTTCTCACTCTCTTCACCAGCACACACTGAGGAAATGTCATGTGTGCACAAAACAAGAAGGCAGCAGTCTGAAAACCAGGAAGAGAGCCCTCACCAGAAACCAATCCCACCAATGTTAATCTGGATATCTAGCTACCAGAACTGTGAAAAATAAATTTCTGTTGCTTAAGCCACCCAGTCTAAGGTGTTTTGCTCTGGCAGCCCCAGCAGAGTAAGACACAATGGTGTATTATTTCATCTGTGAGCCCAACACCCTGAAGAATTGGAGAGGAGACCAGGCTCATTGAACGCATGCAATAAGACCCTTGTGGTTTCCACAGGATTCACAAGAACTGATACAACCCCCACTGACACAGTGGAGAGGCTCTTGGCCTTGCCCACTATGGGGCAGAGGAGGCTGTTTGACTCATTCATAGGCATTCTCCCAGGATTATAATCATGACCCCTGCTATGGTTTAAATGCTTGGTTCTTCCAAAATCATGTTGAAATTTAGCTGCTATTGTAACAGCATCAAGAGGTGGAATCTTTTTAATACTTCACTAAGCATTTAAAATAGTATTTAGAGTGAGTGATTAGGTCATGTGGGCTCTTCCATCATGAGTGGATTAATATGATTATCACAGGAGCGGGTTCCTTATGAAAAACAAGTTTGCCCCCTTTTCTCATTCTTTCTCTCTCACCCTTTTTTTCCCCTTGAACCATGGGATGATGCCACATGAAGACTCTTGCCAGATGCTGGCCCCTCAATCTTGGACTTCCCAGCCTCAATAACCATGATCCAATCAACTTTTGTTCTTTATAAATTATCTTGTCTGTGGTGTTATGTTATAGCAGCACGAAATGGACTAAGACAATCCTATGTGTAGCCTATTTCTCTCTTTTGTAACACTTCAAATAACCACAGAAAATTATGTGTTGTAGCCACAAGTGTACCTATGCTAATTTATATCTCACTGAGTTAGAAATGAGGTAGTGTTTCACAAAAGGGAGTGATGTACAGTTTGTTCTTCTTCAGCAACTAGTAGAAAGAGCTAGTAAATCCTGATCAGCACCAGAGAAAGAGAAAGAAAGAGACAGTATCTCTTCTAAAATAAACTTCCTTCTGATCTTCCAAATTCTATTCTGTTTTCCTATAGGTATGCCTTTATTAACTTTCTTTCAATATCGCTAAAAAATGCCTTCTCAGCACCTACCTTTTGAGAAGTAATTACTGTTGCCCTTTATTTCCAGCCATGGCAAGCAGCAGTGAAAGAAGGTGACAATGGGCCCTGGCTGGTCTGAATATTGCCTGACGCCAGGGCCCCACCACCATAATAAGGCTGCCTGGGTCAGAGTGACTGCATGTACTCCCCAAGGCAATAACACAGTTAAGAAAGTTATTTACAAGGAACAAACATCTTATTATGAAGAGAAAACAGAAGCAAGAAAAATGAAGTACATTTCCCAATTACAGACTCTCAGCCATTTTCTAAAAGCCTCCTGTCAAGTTTATAAATGTAATTGTTAAACAGCTGCTAAGAGTGGCAAACAAAATGTCAATAACAAGGATCAAATAATTCTTTCTTAAAAAATAAAAGAAGACCGAGGTCAGCCTATGGTGCCAATCAAAGGCATGAAAACAAGTTATTACTCCCTTGTAAATATAAGCTCATTTTAGTAAGGTTTCTCCCTACAGTCATTATTAGCTAACAGTATTATCCTACAATTGAGATGTCTGGCTTTGTTAAATGGTGGGATGTGTTAGCATATGTGTACCACACATATGAATTTTACGTTATACATTTTCAGAAAAGGTGAAATCAATTTGTTATGTGGATGTTAGACATGACTCCAACTCCAGGCCAGTGTATTTATTAGTGCTGATATTAATGCATAGTGCCCAATTTCAGAATGTTAGCAAAATTAAACTTGAATGATTCTAATGTATAATAACTTTCAACTCTTTTTAAAACTAGATCTTATAACCTTTGGAAGTTAGTGGAATAACTCTTCTTGAAGGTCTTTCACACTACTGCACTTTCATTTGGACTAGCTAATTAGGAAAATATTTTTGTTTTAACTTAAAAATGTCCAACAGGCTATGTATTGGATGTCCATATCTTAGTAAAAGCTCAGACTGCAGCCTTTATTAGTATCTTTTCCTCTCACAGGCATCATGGAGGAGGCATGATCTGATAAAGAAACAGTAAATGTATCAATGAGTTTGAATTCATATACTGGTGTTTTAAAATTCTAACTTAATGAAAATATTTCAGTATTTACTCTTGCAAACCAAAAGCTAATTTTCATTTTTATCATACTTCATATCTGCACATTTCATATAATCCCTTTTTCCTTCCCTTCAGAGATATTGGGTCACTATATTGTGATGATGTGAAGGATCATATGCTGTCTTTGGTTTCTCAAAATTAATGCCACTGTTTTGACTGATTTTCCAGGGCAAGAAACATGTGTTGTTGCTCTTTTATGTTTCATGTCCATAAAACATAGCGCATTGCTGTGCATAGCACAGGCCCTTCATTGACAGTAACTGATGAATTCCAAGAGAGGACGAAAGAGCTTAACAATTTTCTCACCCTTGGGGGATGGATGAAAAAAGCAGATGCTAAAGTATTATGTGAAGGCATAAACACTAACTTTCTTTTTCAGGGAAACAAGAACGTTACTGATGAGAGAAATTAATATTTTAGAACTGACTTGAGGCCCTTGACTATGAAGACAGCATTTCCACTAAATTTGAGAATTCATATTCTTTAGTAATTGTAACAAGTAAATTTGCCACCTAGATTTTTATTGCTAATTCTTTACAAATACTCTAGCGTAGTGAGATTTTTATTTGAATTTATTGCTCTGTGCCATTCATGTTTTTATAAGTAAGGAGACAATTGAGAAGAAAATCTATTTTGTGTTGGCTAAGTAGAGATATTGAGAAGGCAACTTAATGCTTTGTCTTCTTTACTCTAAGCAGAAAATAAACTATTCCTTCCTTAAAATTTCAGCTCTATGTATAATATAATTAAGAACTCTGTAAAATTCTTGGAAATATTGCCTTAGAACCTTGAGATAGACAGAATAACATCTCCTGAAAGATCCCATACCCTAATCCCCAGAATCTGTGGGTATGTAAGGCTACATGGCCAATTACAAGGAGAATTAAATTGCAGGTTGAATTAAGGTTGCTAATCAAATATCCTTAAAACAGAGAGATAGCATGGATTGTCCAGGTGCTCACAATGTTAACACAGGTCCTTACATGTAGAAGAAGGTGACAGAAGAGAAGGTAAAATGAATGTGGTGTGGGCAGAACTGTACCTGATGTGTCTGACTTTAAAGATGTAGAATGGGGGTCGCAAGCTGAGGAACGGGAAAACCTTTGGAAATGAATTATCTCCTAGAACCCCCAGAGGGAGCATGTCTCTGCTGACACCTTGACTTTAAACCAGTAAGATAATTTTGGAATTCAGATCTCCAAAACTGTAAGAGCATAAATGTAAATTGTTTTAAGCCACCAAGTTTGCAGTAATTTGTGACGGCAGTAATAGAAAGGTAATATAAACTCTATTTCTCCCAGGTTGGTTTCATATCAGAACTCGATGCCATGTTCCACACCTCTAGTAATATTGCTGTTCAGATGATTTATTTGCTGGAAAACTTTCTAATAGACCGAATGAAAAGGAGCCCCACAAATATAATGTTCATAATAATTTTTCAGTGTTTGTTTCCACATTTTCTACAGACATTTCTAGAGATCACCTTTCATGTGACTATATGTCAAAATTAAATGTATCTCCAAGTAATTTCCCTCAGGCCACAATTAAACAATTAACAGCCACTTTTCTCACAATAAACATAAGCAGGTTTAGTAACTTAACATTTGCTTTATCAAGTCATTCCTGTGCCTGTATTGAAGGAAATAATAATATTTGTGATCTTTCAAAAACGTAATGAAGAAACAGAAAATGCAAAATCACATTATTAGTGATAATGTATGTGTCCCTTAAATGAAGTCCCACTGTGGTGTAGTTCATGAATAGCTTGGGCCATTTAAACATTGGATGGGTCATTGGACCTAGTCCTTAAAGTCCTTTTCCAGCATGCAGTTCCAAAACTCTATGATCGTCTGTTGATGTAGATCAAAGCACAGAATCAGGCTGCTTTCTTAAAATAAAACTTCTTATAAATATCCTTAAAAGCAAGGCTTCCTTTATTGCATTTGAAGATTTAAAGTTAGGCTTAACAAAATCTCATTTACCTGGCATGCTTGCAGACTTATTTTAAGGACAAAATTTTAAAAAACGCACACACATTCCAAAGTCAGACACAGGTATTGATATAGAAAAGTCATTAGTTAAGCTTTTAAAAATAGCTGGTTATTTCAAACATATAATACAATGCCATTGCTTAGCAATTTGATGAATGTAAATTAATAATGGCTTCCTGATTCAGAAATGATATTATGAGCATTTGTTTACAAAAAAGTATTACTTGCCTCTCCCAGGTATCACCATATAGATATCTTTTGAAAAATAAATTATTTAACCAAAAGTTGAAGGAATCTTATCTGAGGTTGTTTCTTGCTCTCAATAAAATTATTTTATTTCTTCTTAGCAATACCTATTGATTTTTTAACAGTGGTCAAAATATGTTCCTTATTACACATCAATACCTATTTAAAACTATAAAGCAATGTTTTATATACTGGTCCACGAAGGCCTAGAAACCTCAAGCTCCTTTGCAAGACTGGATTAATTGGGAGCAGAGGCAGATGCATGATACAGGTAACATTCCTATACCCACCATTTTAATCAGGTAGCTCATCTTTCTCTAGTTTATATGTTGGATTTCACTTTTGGTTGGAAGAAATGTTTGGGTACCACTGTCTTAAAGAACTTCATTGCAATAAAATTCACATTCATATAGTATATATTACATAAAAGCACATTTCAACCCTATCATAGACTGATGGCTATTCCTGGGCACATGGCTACCCAGAACAAAGACTTCATTTCCTATCCTCCCTTGCAAATAGGTGTGGTTGCGTGACTAAGCTGTCACTAAGAAAATGTAAATGGAAGTGGTGTATAAAATGTCTGGATCATGTCCTTAAACTGCAGGATTGTGCCCCCGATGACCCTATTTTCTTTATCTTACTGTTTGAAAGAGGAATTCTTGGAGTACTTTGAAACTTTAGAATAAAGACCACATCACCAAATAAATCTGTAGATTACCATAACAGCCTTGAATTACCTAAATTCATACTTTCATGAGAAACAAACCTTCACCATATTTGAGCTACTGTCATTTTGTGTTTCTATCACATCTATGCGAACCTAAATAAATTACCATCTTACAGGCTTTTATGCTATTCCTGATAAAGACTATTAAGCCTAACTGAATTCTGATAACTAGATACATAAATCAGATCTTTTATCTTTTGTTATTCATTTGTGTATTGACAAACATAATAGTTATGTGAATAACATAGACATACGCTTGTCCGAAAATTACAGTCCTATAAATGTAAGTAAATTAAAAAATGTTATATCTTTCAAAATTTGTATTTGGTAAGATTGAGAGCTATCATCTCAGCTTACAAAAATAATGTATATTTTATAACACTGCTTTCAATTTAATTGCAATCACAAGAGTACTGAGAGATAACGAAATCAACTACCCTGAAGAAAAAGTGTCTGAAGAATAAGCATATTTATAGCCCAATGTTACGATTAGTCTTTTAAGTAACAGTAAACAAATGTTTCTAAAAGCTTTTGAAGTGAAAGACATTTTAATCACTTAAGTCAGAAAACACCATTACCCTGCAGAATCAGTAGAACTGGTGATAATAATAAATTGAATTGTCTTGCTAAATTAGTCAGTGAGTATGAATGTTCATGATTCACTACTCAAAAGTAAACAAACACAAAAACGCCTTTGAAAGAAATCAACTTTCAGTAGTCAGAACAATAAAGTATTAGCGCTGTCATTTAAATTAGGAACATTGAAGAAATGGAAGATGAAACCCAGCAATATAATAGATTTTTGCACCAAAGACCGGTGAGAGGCACTAGAAGGAATGCAAACTCAAGATCACTCAGGTGGCTGGCTAATCATTATCAGAGAGTGATAACAGATGGATCGGGGGTCAGGAGTGAAAAATTCCATTTGAGGTGAAGGCTACTAGGCAACATGAGATTCCAGGCAGAAAACATGGTCAGTGAGAGCACAGAGGAATGAGGCAGATCTCAGTCATTAAGAACTTGGGATACAGGAAAAGAATCAAGTTTCCCAAGACATTTCTGGAATACCCAAGTTAATATTTGTGAGCTACGAGAGGGGTACCCAGTACTTAGTCATGGTGATAGCGATAGGAGATAGACAAATTCCGAGGCAAGACAGCGGCGGGTCCCTGGTAGGGCTCAACCTTCAACCTGAGGACTGAGCTGCCAGTTCCAGATAGAGTCCATGACGGGAGTGAAAACTTCTATCCCTGTCTTACCTACTCTACTCTCTCTCTGAATTGGTTCCTTCTGGATAGTGCCTTTTAACCAACTGAATGATGCTTTTTCCAAGACCACTCATGGACCAATCAGCATGAATGCCCCCATTCCAAGCTCATAATAACCCCGGACTCAGCCACACAGACAGCTACCCATTTCCGGTCACCTCTCACTATCGAGAACTTTTCTGTTACTCAATAAAATTCTACCCTGCCTTGCACATTCTCTGGTGTGAAAGGTAAAGGGTACAAAACAGACATACAGTGACTTAAAAATTTTATGTACATAAAGACACATTAAAAATTTTAAAGGAAATATACAGTTTAGTAGACTAATGGACAGTTATTTTCTTATTTAATTTTTATGTTATATATGTGCCAGTTTTATGCTAAAGGGAATAACTAAATTTATTTTTAAAGTCAATTCAGTTTATGAAACTTTAAAATTTTACATTTAAAGCTTTAAGCAATTTCAGATGCAGAGATTAATAACTAATGAAATTTATAATAGCAAAGAGGCAATCATAACTAATATCACCAGCAGAGTTATTAGAGTAAATCATATATAAAAGACAGAACTTGGATGTTATTTGTTTTTTTTAAAAAAAGAAAGGAAAACTAAAAACCGATCAAAGTAGAAACACATTCTTTAGTCAATCCTTGGCAAAGAGGTTTTACCAATCTCTAATGAAGAGAAATTGATACCAGACCCTACATAATAATTATGTACTTTGCTTTATATAATTATGTACAATTTTACTGTACAATAATGTAGATTTAACCACCATTACATTTTTTTTTTTTTTGAGAGAGAGCCTCGCTCTGTTGCCCAGGCTGAAGTGTAGTGGCCCGATCTCTGCTCACTGAAAGCTCCACCTCCCGGGTTCACACCATTCTCCTGCCTCAGTCTCCCGAGTAGCTGGGACTACAAGTGTCCGCCACCACACCTGGCTAATTTTTTTTGTATTTTTAGTAGAGACAGGGTTTCACTGTGTTAGCCAGGATGGTCTCGATCTCCTGACCTAGTGATCTGCCCGCCTCAGCCTCCCAAAGTGCTTGGATTACAGGTGTGAGCCACCACGCCTGGCCACCATTACATTTTTTGTTGTCTTCATAAAATTCTTAATTATAAAACCCTTTCTTGGTTAGTTTCAGCTAGATAACGAAATTGAATAAACTATACCACCTTTATAATTAAGATTCTGTTATCCAAACAGGAAAATTGAAGTAAGCAGTTTTCCTTATGGAATATTGTTCTATTAAATGTCAACCCAGGATGGGTTTGATGCATGATACAAAAAAAGCTACTAAGACATCTCTGGAACATTTCAAAGTGTATTATCAACCAAAAAAATCTTCAAATTTTGGTTTGAAAAAAAAATAACCCTCAAATAGTAACCAGTTGACAGGAAGCCTGCTTATAAAGAAATGGAATTCCAGTTACTATTGGTAATGTTTGCAATGCTAAATTCAGTCCTTTCTAGGAGACAGTTCCCTAACAGCTGAAGAAAATAACCTAAAAAAAAAAATAAGATCCGTCTGTTCTGCCCTGTGAAGACATGCAAATCCATAACGTATTCCTCCCTTTTGCTCTCCATGCCACGGTTGAAGTTCAAGATGTTTCCAGCCCTATTAAAATCTATCTTTCTTGGATAACATACTATTCTTTGATAAGTTGAGATAAGCAATTTACTGGTTCATGCTGAGTTGTAACAGTTACTAATGGGCTGCTTCTCAGGTTGTAGTGTTGCCTTCTGAGATACAAAATTCCTGAACAGTAGAAAAATGAATTATTGGTGAGTTACCCAGGCACTGATAAGCAAGAATAATTATGATATTTTAGGGAGAAAACTTTGGTTTGACCTCAAAATGCTTCATACACCATTTTAGGTAGGTCTGGCTGTGTTTAAGTGTCTGTCCTTTGCCATGATGAGGGATCAGAAGGATGCATTTTCTCTTGCCTCGCTATTCTGTGGATCAGGATTTGCTGTAGAGAAAATGTACATGATAACAAGCTTCCTTATAATAGGTAAATCTATAAACCCCTTTAGCTTCCTTGAAAATAAATAGCAGAAAATGGAAAAAATATATTTCTAAGTTTTTGTATTTTTTTGATAAATGTTCAGTCTTCCCAAAATGTTTTGGAAAGATTAGAAAATAGAAAAAAAGCATACACCTTGAAAGCTTCAAATCACGGAGATAAAAAAGCTAAACAGGTCTAAGGCCATTTGAGGCAGAAAATGCTTTCAATCAGTTTCCTCATCATGTCATCAAATGTGACTTTGCCTTTACGCAGTGACTTCTTTACACTCATTCTTTTAAACTTAAGTTTCTTAAAATGAAAGGCTTTGGTTTATTTCTAAATAGAAGGCTATGATGAATGAGGTGTTTTATTGTTTTTCTCAAAGCCTTTCATTCTTCCTAAAAGAAGCCACTTTGTATTTTTATTTGCAAGATTTAATATGAAGCTAATTAACATAAAATGAATCTTTCACCCACAAGAGCAAATTATTTCCACTCTCTGGCTGTATTTGTTACAGTTTATCTTGTGAAATTAGGTTTACTGCCAAATTTTAATATAGTTGACAATAATGGAGTTTTTGACTAGTTCAGAGACCAGAATACAAATCAGCTAATTAAGAACCAATTAACTGACCTCTGGTTCTATTACTAATTTTTTTTGGCAGCCATTGCCCTAGTCTGCTATGACCTATGTGAATGGAAACATATTTCCAAGATAATCACTCCCTTCTTCTGAGGATGAGGATAATAAGAATGCCAATCTCTTAAGATCATTTTGAAGGTTAAGTAAGAAGAAGCATAAAAAACTTGTGGCACATGTAAAATCTCTTAAAGGTTAGTTATTATTGTCATTAGTAAATAAAAATAAATGGGAAGAAGAAATAATAAACTATTGATTGGTAAATATGACATTATATTAACAGGTTACAGAAAAAAATACACACACAAACATATCTTCTCTAACAGTCTGAATAGGCCTATAATTGGAAAGTGCAAAGCAAACAATGGGAAAAAAGCAGTAGCAGTTCATTAGAGGTAAGAATGTAATGAGAAAGACAAAGTAGTTTTAATATGCTCAAGTATCCAAGTCCTTACTAATTTTATAACAGATTAATGAAAGAACATTTATATTCCATCTAGGAACATTTATATTAAAAGAAATCAAGAATATTAGGAGAACTGTTCAAATTTCCAAAATCAAGGTACCAGTAACTACTTGAAATGACAACCTCACTGCTGATACTTAGTAAATTTCTAGAATCAATTGTTTAAGAAATTATTTATTAGTATGTGAAAAATAAGATGACCTGCAGGGAGCATCACTGCTCACTTACTCAAAGTAAGGAAGAGTAAAATAATTTTGATTGTATTATCTTATCCATTGATTAGGGAAATGTCAGAAAGAAATATATCATCACTTCAATAAAACAGTATGATATGGTTTGGCTGTGTCCCCACCCAAATCTCATCTTGAATTGTAACTCCCACAATTCCCATGTGTCATGAGAGGAACCCGGTGGGAGGTAATTGGAACCTTCACTGTTCTTGTGATAGTGAATAAGTCTCATGAGATCTGATAGTTTTAAAAAGAGGAATTCCCCTGCATGAACTCTCTTTTTGCCTGCTGCCATCCATATAAGACATGACTTGCTCCTCCTTGCCTTCTGCCATGATTGTGAGGCCTCCCTAGCCATGTGGAACTGTAAGTCCATTAAACTCTTTTTCCTGTATAAGCTACCCATTCTCGGGTATGTTTTTATCAGCAGCATGAAAACAGACTAATACAGTAAATTGGTACCAGTAGAGCGGGGCATTGCTGAAAAGATACCCGAAAATATGGCAACAACTTTGGAACTGGGTAACAGAAAGAGGTTGGAACAGTTTGGAGGCCTCAAAAGAAGACAGGAAAATGTGGGAAAGTTTGGCACTGCCTAGAGGCTTGTTGAATAGCTTAACAAAAACGCTGATAGTGATATGAACAATAAGGTCCAGGCTGAGGTGGCCTCAGATGGAGATGAGGAACTTGTTGGGAACTGGAGCAAAGGTGACTCTTAGTTAGCATCTGTTTGTTTCAAATTAAAATCTTTTTAATATTTCTTATAAGGCAGTTCTAATGGCGGATTAACTCTTACAGCTTTTATTTGCCTGTAAAAGTCTTTATCATAGTTGCACAGCTAAATAACAGCCTTGCTTGGTAGAGTATTCTTAGTTTACAGGGTTTTTTTTTTCTCGTTTCAGTACTCTGAATATACCATTCCACTCTCTCCTTGTCTGCAAGGTTTCTACTAAGAAATCCTCTGATAGTCTTATGACTGTTCCTTTGCATGTGATGAGTTGCTTTTCTCCTGCTTTCAAAATTCTGTTTTTAATTTGTTTTATTTGATTATTATTATACTTTAAGTTTTATGGGTACATGTGCACAACATGCAGGTTTGTTACATATGTATACATGTGCCATGTTGGTGTGCTGCACCCATTAACTCGTCATTTTAGCCATAAAAAATGATGAGTTCATGATGAGTTCATGTCCTTTGTAGGGACATGGATGAATCTGGAAACCATCATTCTCAGCAAACTATCGCAAGGACAAAATACCAAACACTGCATGTTCTCACTCATAGGTGGGAATTGAACAATGAGAACACATGGACACAGGAAGGGGAACATCACACACTGGGAACTGTTTTAAATTTTAGAATTGATAATAATGTGCCTCAGGGAATATCTCTATTTAATTTATTTGTGGTTATTTGGGCTTCATGGATATGGATGCTCTTTTTCTTCTCCAGATTTGGGAAGTTGTCATTATTTTTGTAAATAAGACTTCCTCTCCTTTCTCTCTCTCCATTACTTCTGGGACCCTCATAGTTTATATAATGGTTCACATGATGGTATCTTATAAGTCATATATACTATCTTCACTTTTTAAATTTTTTTTCTTTTACTCCTTTGAGTAATTTCAGATCTCTTGTCTTTAAGCTCACTAATTTTTTCTTCTGCTTGATTGAGTTTGCTATAGAAGCACTCTGTATAATTTTTATTTCGGTCATTATATTCTTCTGCTACAGGATTTCTGATTGCTTTTTAAATAGCTTCTATCTTTTTGTTCAAATTATCTCATGTATTTTTGTGGGGGTTTTCTGTGAGTTTTCTACCTGTATTCTCTTGTAGTCCACTTAATGTCTTTAAGAGGATTATTTTGAATTATTTGTCAGGCAGTTTGTGGATCTTCATTTCTTTGGGGTCAGTGACTGGTGATTTATTTTGTTTCTTTGGTGATGTCATGTTTCCCTGATTATTCAATTTGTTATGATCATTATGGCCTTCCATTGGGTCTGCACATTTGAGGTAGACAACTTTTGCAGTTTTTACAGATTGGCTTTGCAGTGAAATCCCTTCAACCAGTCACTTCATCCAGAAATTCTTGGTGGGCCTCTGTTTGGGTTTGTGGGTAAGATTGCTTCTGCAGTCCTTAGGCAGGGTAGCCTGATGTCTTGCGGGGGTCAGTGAGTGGTTGAACCTGAAGCCTGAGTTGCATGGGTACGCCATGGTTCTGGGTCCACAAAGACCTATCTGGCACCTAGATCTGCAGGGGCCAGCCCAGCATCAGGATCTACCAGTGTACACCTGGACTCTGGATCTGTTGGAGCCTGTGCCTGCCTGTGGGAACTGTCCTAGAGCCTGGCTCTTCAGAGGCTATTCTGAAAGACGAGTCTGTGCAGGTTAGCCTGGAGCTGGGTTGGTCTATAGGCGGGGTTCCAGTTGGCATGCCTGAGTCATGGGTACATATGAGCAGTATTAAAACCTGGGTTTGTGGGGGATGGTCTGAGACTAGAGTCATCTTTCACATGGCTCTGGACCCTGGGTCTGCTGGAGCAAGCATTTGTTGGGGCCAGTGTTAGGCCTGGGACCAAAGGGACCAGCCTGGTGCTGGGAGGACACAGAATGTAGAGCTGCAGGGGCTAGCTTGCAGACTAAGTCTGCAGATGTCAGCCTGATGCCTAAGCCTATAAAGGCTGTCCTGGAATTTGTGTCTGTAGGTGTCAGCCTGAAGCCTGGGGTCAGAGGAGGCGGCCTAGCATTGGGTTTTACTGGGGCATGTCTGATACTAGGGTCCATAGCACTCCCCTCCCCTTCTTCGAAGCAGAAGATATCTCTCTCCATGCTGTGTTGCCTGGGATTGTGGGGAGGATGATGCAGATAATGTGAAACTGTTCTTCCTACTCTTACTCTCTTTAATGTGATGTTTCTTATTTCAGTGCTATACCCATATGCCATAATCTCTTACATGGATTCCTTAGCTCTTGTGAAGGTATGCTTATACATTGTTATTTGTTCAAATTATCATTTTCCTGAGTGCATAAATGCTGTAAGGTTTTATTCTGCCATCTTGCTGATGTCACTCTCTCAAAGCTCTATAGGAGTATTAGTTAACCATAGATGTAATATAAATTAATAGCAGAATATAGATAGTTAAGAAAGCTAGCACATTAGTTTCTGATATGGTTTGGATCTGTGTCCCCACCCAAATCTTATATAGAATTAGAATCCTCAGTGTTGGAGGCAGGACCCGGTGGGAGGTGATTGGATCACAGGGGAGGTTTCTGAGGAATCTCAGCACCATCTCTCTAGTGCTGTTCTCCTAACAGAGTTCCCATGAGATTTGATTGTTTAAAAGTGTATAGCATCTCTCTTCTCACTTTTTTCTCCTGTACTGGCCATGTGAAGTTCCGTGTTTCCCTTCACCTTATTCCATGTTGTAAGTTTCCTGAGGCCTCCCTAGAAGCTGAGCAGATGCCACCATGCTTCCTGTGGGGCCTGTAGAGTCATAAGCCAATTAAATCTCTTTTTGTATATAAATTACCCAGGCTCAGGCATTTATTTATAGCAGTGAGAGAACTAATACAGTTGCCAAAAATAGAAAATTATGTTTATCATGGGAATAAGTATCCTATTGTGTTCTATTCTAAATAAACCAAATCAGTTTACAGACTTCTGTTTTTCTCAATGTGATTTTTAAAAAGACATTAATAGAAATATACTTGTGAGGGGGCATTTTGACTTGTTATGAAAAAGAGAAAAATGTAATATTTGAATGAGCTGGGCATGTTTAAACAAAAGGAAATTTTTTTAAAAAATGCAAGATCTTAAATATTTAAACTATAATCATTTAGGAGTGGGTTTACCATGTGTTGTTTCTGAAAGTAAAACTAAAATTAGTGAAGGAAGTTCATGTAGTGGTAGATCCCTTGTCAAGGTTCAAAGAACAATGGGTTTTTACGAGGTATTGAGTTTCATACTATAAAACGAATTCATCTGTAGGATCACAGAATAAAAATAATACTGAGGAAGATAAATCAACTTCTCTTTAATGTCCAGCCTCAACGAGTACAGCTGTATAATTGAGGTTGAGAGATTCTGGAGGCAAACTTCCTGGGTTCAATTTACATCTTCCTTACTCATTTTCAATATTATTTTGTGCCAATTACTTAATATCTTTGTACCTCAATTTCCTTACCTATAAAATGCAGGTCTCTCAAGCACAATTATAAAATCCAAAATTTTTCAAAGTTAATTTTTTTTAAGGTTATAGCAAACTTTTTTTTTTTTTTTTTTTAAAGGAGTCTCGCTCTGTCACCCAGGCTGGAGTGCAGTGGCCCGATCTCAGCTCACTGCAAGCTCTGCCTCCCAGGTTCACACCATTCTCCTGCCTCAGCCTCTCCAAGTAGCTGGGACTACAGGCGCCCGCCACCACGCCTGGCTAATTTTTTTCTATTTTTAGTAGAGACAGGGTTTCACCAAGGTCTCGATCTCCTGACCTCGTGATCCGCCTGCCTCGGCCTCCCAAAGTGCTGGGATTACAAGCATGAGCCACCATGCCCAGCCAAACTTATTTGACAAAAAGAATATATCTGAAAAGATATGAGTTACTTATAGCAATATAAGTAATACTCATGCAGTAATACTCATGCAGTGTGAACATTTACAAGTTTCTTCATAGAAATGTTAATGTGTTTGATTGTGTTGTACTGCCCCCTGACCCTTCCGGGGGTAATATAGATCTATAATATATGCACTGTATTATTTTTATGAATGCTTAAAACCTCTAATTTTTTAAACACATCTGTACCTAATGATTTCAGCAAAACTCTACATCTGTCATACCTATGACCTCATAAGGTTATATTAATTAAGTATACAGAAAAAAGCCAGGCACAGATAAATGCATAACATATTGTATTAGTCTGTTTTTATGCTGCTGATAAAGACATACCCGAGACTGGGGAATTTATAAAGAAAAAAAGGTTTAATGGACTCACAGTTCCATGTGGCTAAGGAGGCCTCACAATCATGGTGGAAGGCAAAAGGCATGTCTTACATGGCAGCAGACAAGACAGAATAAGAGACAAGTAAAAGGGAAAACCCCTTATAAAATTATCAAATCTCATGAGACTTAGTAACTACCAAGAGAACAGTATGGGGGAAACTGCTCCCATGATTCAATTTTCTCCCACCGGGTCCCTCCCACAACACAGAGGAATTATGGAAGCTACAATTCAAGATGAGAGTTGAGTGGGGACACAACCAAACCATATTGCATATGTTAGCTACTACCACTACAAAAATTATTTTATTTTCTGTATCCCTTATATTCAGAACAAAGTCATGAAAAGGAAAAATATTATTTCTTTATCACATAAAAAAGTGATACCATGCACATTGGTACTTGTAAACTTTTATAACCAAGACTTTTCAGTAGTGCTCTTACAAAAGATTTCAACTTATTAGAAATCCTATAATCTTTAATTTCTCATAGTTGAAGAGTGTTAAAAAATTACTTTCATGGAAAAAGTTTAAGCCATCTTCTGTATACAAACAGAACAAAAATTGAGAGCATATACTTAAAATGGTTAAACTTTGAAATGCATTTTCATCCAAGACAAAGAACAAAATAAATGACAAAATGAAGTGCATTTCTGTGAAATATATTCCGGTGTTCTCCGCAATTCTAAGAATTTTACTTCTTACAGAACATGATTTTTGTATGTGTGAAGAGTTCATACTTATAGAGTAACTCTGCTTTTTTTTTTTTTTGAGACGGAGTCTCACTCTGTCGCCCAGGGTGGAGTGCAGTGGCGCGATCTCGGCTCACTGCAAGCTCCGCCTCCTGGGTTCATGCCATTCTCCTGCCTCAGCCTCCTGAGTAGCCACAGTCTAAGAACTTGTAACTTATAAACTAAGAACCTTATATTTAAAGTATGACTTTAAATCCTTACAAATCTTTCTTGATAGACCTGGATAGCATCCATTTATTTCACAAGTTTCAAAGAAATATGTACACTCTACACATACTTTTGAATAATCCTGTTCTGGTAGTCCATTTTCTGTTGGTATAAAATAATATCTGGGACTGTGTAATTTATCAAAAAAAGAGGTTTTTTTAGTTCTACGGGCTGAGAAGTTTGAGGGCATAGCCTTGGCTTCAGGCGAGGGTTGTGTTGTGTCACAATGTGGCAGATAAGTCAAAGGCGAAATGGATACCTGCAAAGACGGAGGAGGGGGAAACAGTAGAGGAACTTTGCTTTATAACAACCTGCTCTTGTGGGAACTAATTCATTCCTGAGAGAACTAGTACAATGTCCAAGAGCAAGAACTTACTACTGAGAGAATGGAACCAAGTCATTCATGAGGTATTTACCCCAATGACCCACTTTCCATTGGGCCCCCCTTCCCAACACCACCACAATGGGGGTCAAATTTCAACATGGGCTTTTGTGGGGCCAAACAAACCATATCCAATCATAACACCTGAATATTGTATACTATCAGAGACAAAGAGATTATTGGTCAGGTATAAAAAAATTGAATTCTCAAAAAATAGCCAGCTCAGAATGAGACTGTAGAGTTTAGAGCAGATGGTTGGATATTACAATGGTAAATTCATGAATACCCACATCACCGAATAATTGAAGACAGCCACAGAGTTAAATAGCATCATGAAATTGTAGAATATCACTTGCTAAAAAGTGATATTGTTGTGAAGAAGAATGTACATCTTTCTCTATTTTCAATATTTTAACACTTCCTAGAAGCAACTTCAGCAAAGTCTCAGGATACAAAATCAATGTACAAAAATCACAAGCATTCTTGTACACCAATCACAGACAAACAGAGAGCTAAATCATGAGTGAACTCCCATTCACAATTGCTTCAAAGAGAATAAAATACCTAGGAATCCAACTTACAAGGGATGTGAAGGACCTCTTCAAGGAGAACTACAAACCACTGATCAATGAAATAAAAGAGGATACAAACAAATGGAAGAACATTCCATGCTCATGGGTTGGAAGAATCAATATCGTGAAAATGGCCATACTGCCCAAGGTAATTTACAGATTCAATGCCATCCCCATCAAGCTACCAATGACTTTCTTCACAGAATTGGAAAAAACTACTTTAAAGTTCACATGGAACCAAAAAAGAGCCCGCATCGCCAAGTCAATCCTAAGCCAAAAGAACAAAGCTGGAGGCATCACGCTACCTGACTTCAAACTATACTATAAGGCTACAGTAACCAAAACAGCATGGTACTGGTACCAAAACAGAGACATAGATCAATGGAACAGAACAGAGCCCTCAGAAATGATGCCGCATATCTACAACTGTCTGATCTTTGACAAACCTGACAAAAACAAGCAATGGGGAAAGGATTCCCTATTTAATAAATGGTGCTGGGAAAACTGGCTAGCCATATGTAGAAAGCTGAAACTGGATCCCTTCCTTACACCTTATACAAAAATTAATTCAAGATGGATTAAAGACTTAAATGTTAGACCTAAAACCATTAAAATCCTACAAGAAAACCTAGGCAATACCATTCAGGACATAGGCATGGGCAAGGACTTCATTTCTAAAACACCAAAAGCAATGGCAACAAAAGCCAAAATTGACAAATGGGATCTAATTAAACTAAAGAGCTTCTGCACAGCAAAAGAAACTACCATCAGAGTGAACAGGCAACCTACAGAATGGGAGAAAATTTTTGCAACCTACTCATCTGACAAAGGGCTAATATCCAGAATCTACAATGAACTCAAACAAATTTACAAGAAAAAAACAAACCACCCCATCAAAAAGTGGGCAAAGGACATGAACAGACACTTCTCAAAAGAAGACATTTATGCAGCCAAAAAACACATGAAGAAATGCTCATCATCACTGGCCATCAGAGAAATGCAAATCAAAACCACAGTGAGATACCATCTCACACCAGTTAGAATGGCTATCATTAAAAAAGCAGGAAACAACAGGTGCTGGAGAGGATGTGGAGAAATAGGAACACTTTTACACTGTTGGTGGGACTGTAAACTAGTTCAACCATTGTGGAAGTCAGTGTGGCGATTCCTCAGGGATCTAGAACTAGAAATACCATTTGACCCAGCCATCCCATTACTGGGTATATACCCAAAGGACTATAAATCATGCTGCTATAAAGACACATGCACACGTATGTTTATTGCGGCACTATTCACAATAGCAAAGAGTTGGAACCAACCCAAATGTCCAACAACGATAGACTGGATTAAGAAAATGTGGCACATATACACCATGGAATACTATGCAGCCATAAAAAATGATGAGTTCATGTCCTTTGTAGGGACATGGATGAAACTGGAAAACATCATTCTCAGTAAACTATCGCAAGGACAAAAAACCAAACACCGCATGTTCTCACTCATAGGTGGCAATTGAACAATGAGAACTCATGGTCACAGGAAGGGGAACATCACACTCCGGGGACTGTTGTGGGGTGGGGAGAGGTGGGAGGGATAGCATTAGGAGATACACCTAATGCTAAATGACGAGTTAATGGGTGCAGCAAATCAACATGGCATATGTATACATATGTAACAAACCTGCACATTGTGCACATGTACCTTAAAACCTAAATTATAATAAAAAAAGATATCAAGAAATAATAGGAATTGCATATTTCTGTCTTATCCTCATTCTCAGTTTAATAACTGGAGGATGACTATGTTCACTGAGTCAGTGAGCCTAGGGGGAAAAGCAGCCTGAGATTTAACAGTAAAATGAAAGGCTACAGTTTTGTCTGTCAAAACCCAAGTCCCTTTAGGACATTCAACTGGAGAGCGCTGGTAGAAACTGAATTCTCCTTCAGGTTTTCCTTAAAGAGGGGTAAGTATCAGAATAATACTATCCTGTTCCCCTCATTACTTCCTTCTCAAACATCTCTCCATGTGTTTGAAAAGGCAACTAATCTATTTGCCAAGTTAGAAAAACTCTGACATCCATTGAGTTAAATTGACAGAGTGGGGCAAAAAAAAAAAAAAAAAAAAGAATTTAGTGAAGATTTATCTCTTTTCACTCTCTGTTGTTCCTCTGCTGCATGGAATATGGGAAAGGTCATAGTTTTCTAGCCTGAAGGCAAGAAGAGAGAGAAACGGGGGCGAGGGAGAGAGAGTATATGTGTACGTACTGAGGGTGGTTGACAGGAAAGTGAAAAAAGGAATGGGAGTTTTGTCACGTTTTCCAACTTAGAAATTACCAAATAGCTCTAATCTAAAACTAATGTTTCATTTTCATCTCCACATGGATCCTTATTTTGTTTTCCCCCTCTGGATGAAACCCAAAAAATAATTACCTAGATTATTCAATATTTATCTAGGATAAGAACCTGGATTACTCCAATCTCCAAGAAATACATCCAATAGGTGGCTGGAGATACAGGTATACAAGCTATGAGAGATAAATGTTTGGCAATTAGCAAATAAAGGTCATTGAAGCCACAGGATCAAATAGGAGATCATTTAAGGAGTGTGAGTTAAGGAAGAGAAGACTTCTGAGACTGGAACTTGAATGAGATGACAAAGAAAAGGACAACTTGTTCATGATAGTGAAGTGAAACAGATATGCGGGAAGAAATTCAAAAGGTTCTGGGAATCAAAGTCAAAGTATTTCAAGGAAGAGAGTCATCAAAGGTATCATATGCTGCACAGGCCAGATGAGAACACTTACCCTGTGGCAAAGGCAGAATAATGCATTTTATTCAGACTGGCTTGCTGGTGAGTGTTTTATTTATTTACAGCACAAATCCCAGCTTCAGAAGAAAATGGGTTACACACTTGCCTGGGTATGTACTGACTAAAGAGAAAGGCTTTTTACAAGCCCATTCTAAATATGAATTACAGAGTTTCCTATGGAAAGAAAGAACCAGGCAAAAAATCTTCATTCGGTAAAAAGGATGGCTTTTGTTTGGTGGGGAGGTGATAATAAAAAATGGCATCAAGTAGGATCTGTAGGAATTGGCCTAACATTTAAATACTTCGAGAAAAACTATAAATACCTAACAAGAAAATGAAGATAGACAAAACTATTGTTACTACTACCATAATATTGTTATGTCCATAAGTTTTTAGGCCTAAAAATTTGAGATACTATATAAGAATCTTTTGTTTTCCTCACTTATAACTGTTTATATATTTAATTTGTTCAACATATTTATTATAAATAAGAGCTTAGTGTAGCTCTTTGTAATGGACCTGTATAGGTAAAAAAGATTCCCTTTGTACCTTCAAGCATTTAGTGTGTTTGTAGATGAGAAACTAAATATGCAAACCAACAATGGCCAATCCGTACATAAAGATAGAACTCTGACCCTCAATCTGCAGTAACTAGCCCAGGAAACAAACTCCTTACCTATAATAAGCAGCTTAGGATGCCAACCTACTATATGCAAGTCAGACTTGTAAGAAATCAGCCCACTATTCATAGTAAATGGTCCAGGAAGCCAAATGATAACCTTGTTAACAAGTGGCCCCAAATGCCCTGTACTTGATTAATAATCGATGGCTTCCCCAATTTTTGCATGACTTTAGGAGCATCTAGAGGCATCCAAATATGTTCTCCAAGCCAATAACATAGGATGCCTCACTTCTAGTTTGTCCCACCTATTACTTTTCCACGCCAACACCCCTAATCAAGGCACACCTGAAGGCTTTCCTTTTCCTATTCCTTTGCCTGCCTTTAAGTCTGTACCAAACACTAGTGATGGTGGCTGACTCCATTGCTATAGCCAGCTCAGGATAGCCTTTGCTTGTTCTCATTTGTTCCCACTCTGGTAAGACTAAAATATAAATCTTTGATCTGATGATTTATTGAATGCCATTTATTAGTAAACTTTTCCAATACAGGGGCTGTTGTTAAATAGGTTTTTCTAGGCAAACAAAAGTATACAATTTAGCCTCCTCACTATACACTTGTTTTCTTTTATCCTCAGACAGCACTTTTCTTCTGCAAGCAACCATTTTAACCCTTGTCCTGAATGCAGCAAGAATACTCGCCAGCGGTGCTTGCAGCTGCAGCATTTACCTAGAGATAACTTTGCCATGAAATAGCTCGCTTTTATTATTATTTTCACGTTCCTCTGGTATATCAACTTTGGAAACAAAAGACATCATTCTGTTTATAGCATTCTGTGTTTATTAGTGGTCTGTCGATTTATAAAAATATAGTAATTCTCGATTGCTGAAAATGTCAAATCCTAAAAAATGTCGCATGCCTACATGTTAACATCATTCTCAAACATTTGTTGGCTGAAGATTCATTTGATGAATCCTATTTTACCAAAATAAACAATTCTGATGATTTAGATGATTCTGATGTTAGTTCTGTTTAGAAATAACTCCAAGAGCATTTTTATATTTTATTTTCACATTGAAAATCAGTCAGATTTGCCTCAGCCTTGAAGAGTAGGTTTATGTAAAATTAAATGAGTACTGGCAGCAAGCTGTACTTTTTTTTTTTCTAAATGGGAAAGGGGTTAAATTTAAAATATATCTATTTGTTTAATTATTATCTTGCAAAATATAGTACAAAAATATTGTTTCAGTGAAATCTTTTTAAATTTATACAAATTGTATTCATCGTCTTACCTTGCGTTTATCCCATTTATGGGTCCCAAATGACCACACAATTTTATTGAATCTCACATTACATTTCCATGTTTACATCTTACTATTTCTCTACTTTCACAATTTTTTTTTTCTTTTCAGGGGTGAAAATGCCTTTGACTTCTTTACCTGGCAAAAATGACATGTCCTTCAAGGTACAATTAACATGCCACGTTGTTCATGAAAACTTCATGGTCACTAACATAAAAAATGATTTTCAGTTTTCCTGAACTTCTATAATGCTGGTTTCTCTTAGAAAATATTTCCTTCTCTAGAAATTATTATTCTTGGCTTTCCCCTATTTACCTGGAGCTCTTTTAGGGCTGTATCACTATTAAGTGCTTAAAATATAAAGATAAATTAGACAACCCACTAGTCTTTGAGGCACTCACACTCTAATGAGGAGATTTATGTGTGTTCTGTATAATTAACAATATTATGATATGATGAGTTCTAAAGGCTCACAGAAAGGAATAACAAATCCTACCTGACAAGAGTTTGAATATGCTTTAAAGAGAAGATAAATGTAGGCATCCTTCCTTCCCTACATAAACTCTTCCTAGCCCTGCATCCTTTTCTTCCCATCAAGAGGTGGCCCTGAAGATATGTTTGAGTAAATATCTATGCTTCTCCTAGCCAAGGCTGATCCTACAGGAGAAGCTTGGCTCAAGCTAGAGTAATTTGACAACTTTTTCAAAAGAAAAACAATACTTCGGAAATAAAAATTCTAAACCATTATGTTATTAACTAAATTGAAAGAATACAAAGCCTGTGGTAGCTATTTTCTATCACGTACATGAAAAATAAAGAACTCAATTTCAGAGAGATAGAAGAATGAAGCCTACACTGAAGGAAAGATAATAAAATGACATTTACCTTCACAGAAAGAGACAAGGAGAGTGAGAAAGAGAGTTTTGATTCCAGGCTATTTTCCACTTTCTGACTCTAGTCCTCCTGAGGCTTGACTGCAGTTCTCACCCTTAGGTTCTGTTTGATAGCCTTGTGTGTCCTTCCATTAAATTCACAGTTTTTATAAAATTTAGCTTAAGGTGATCTCTGGTACTGCATCCAAACAATCTCTGACTAAGACAGCTATGTAATAAAGGGTAAATAACAATTTGACAGATATATAAAGGGAAAGGGCAGGACACTCCAACAAAAGGAAAAATTACCAAATACACGGAAATATGAAGTTTACGTTTGAGAATTATCAAGTAGATCGGAATAGTTAAAACATGTGATGACTGACAGCATCGTTGAAGCCTCATTAAAAACACATTTAAACATCTGACTAACGGACGTTATCCCAACAGCAGTGGAAAAGAGAATGTGGAAACATTTCAACACAGATGTTAATAAAAAAGGCTTCAATTGAAATAGATTAGGCTCCCTGACAGTCACTCTGTGGCCTCAGATGACTTTCTTCCTCTTTATTCTCCTCCTCCAGTTAACGATAGTAATAATAATAATAGGCAATACTAGTAGCTAATATTTACTGAGTACTCACTTTGTACCAGACAACGTAGTAATTATTTTATAGGTACTATCTGATTTCCTTATAGGAGGCCTGAGCTAGGGACTATTATTATCCTCGTTGTACAGTTAAGAACAATGAAACACAGGGAAATTAAATAACTTGTCTTATGCCACTAGCAGGAAGTTCATATTTGGAGAGTATCCAAGAGAAATCTTTGGTTTAGTTTCAGGTTTTGGGTTTTTTTCCAACCTTGTTTCTTCCTTTTATATATTCTTTGTTTTTCACTGTTATTATAAAATTAAGCCAAAAACATTAAATATCAAAAGCTCTACTGAAATTATTGATTAAAAGTCTTAATCTGTATTGAGAGCACCTGTACTGAATACTCGCCAGCGGTGTTTGTAGCTGAAGCATTTACCTAGAGATAACTGGTGGTAGGAAGCCGCACACACACCCACACACCCACACACACACACACACCCACACACACACACACATCCCCCCCCAACACACACACACTTTAGTCTCCAGTATCTCTAATAGAGGTTTATGCATGTAATCTCCGTAAATAATCCTTTCACGCAAGATAATGCTTACAAATGTCAGGCTCTCTTTTTTTCTAACCAAATTTTGTATCATCAAAGCCACATCCTCATTTTGCAAAACTAGAACCAGTCTTGACCAGTTTCTAAGCATTTCTGAGAAATATCTCTGTATCCAGTTTCCAAGGCCCTAAAAAGTCTATTGTCTTGAATTTGGTACTTTTTTTTAAAATTTTTTTTAAATTTTTTGAGATGGAGTCTAGCTCTCTCACCCAGGCTGGAGTGCAGTGGCGCAATCTCGGCTCACTGCAAGCTCCGCCTCCCGGGTTCACGCCATTCTCCTGCCTCAGCCTCTCCGAGTAGCTGGGACTACAGGCGTCCGCCAAAACGCCCGGCTAATTTTTTGTATTTTTAGTAGAGACGGGGTTTCACCGTGGTCTTGATCTCCTGACCGCGTGGTCCGCCCGCCTCAGCCTCCCAAAGTGCTGGGATTACAGGCGTGAGCCACTGTGCCCAGCCTGAATTTGATACTCTTTTATGACCTGGATGGTTCTGACAGTGAGTGGTCTGATGACTACAATTATATATTCATTTTCTCCAACAATAATAGCTGCAAAACATTAAAATAAAACTTCCTGCTAGTCATAAATTTTGTTCTTCTGACCCCCGAATAATCCTGACTCCTCTTGACCTACATATATAATTGACATGGAAATTGTCACAACCAATTGAGTAGTAGATAGGGCATGGCACCCAGGAGAGTCTTACCTTCATAGCTAGGCTGTAACTTATAGAAATAACATTAGAAGTTGATCTTTTGCACCAACTGTGTTTAGTGTTGCCTAGAATATAGTCTGTACTAAGTATCACAGCTTAGATAAACAGAAAAAAGGTTATTTTGTTACCAAATTGTATTTCCTGCAAAACTGGCTTCATGTTACCAAGTTGGCTCCTTCTCTAGGTCTTCCTTGGTGATCCCTAGACTATTCAGTTCAACTGGGATATAGAATAGGTGGACATTCAGAATTAATGAGAGGTTATTACATTAATAGCCTTTGCTAGTTTCATCATCCCTTTCAATGTAGCATACAGGGCTGCAGGAATTTTGAATTCAATTCATGAAGCTACTAATAGTATCCATTGCCTAATTGTAGTATAGATCATCAAAGGAACTTAAGTCTGAGAAAGGCCCTTTCTGGCACCTTCACCCAAAAGCCCATGCCTATAATCAATAGATGTAATCAATGGGAATAAAATGGTTCTATATAGCATTTGTAAAACTTATCTCAAGGTTCAATCCTATATTAACGTACTTATTTCTGTCCCCCTAATAAATGAGTCCACACAGACTGTACCTAAAAGTCTCACACATTCAAATACATTGAATATTTAACTATATTGTCAGATAATCCCTATGCACTGTGGCAGTGCTAGTTTACAGAAGGGACAATTGAATAGCCCATTTTATGAACACATTTAGCCATAGGTGTTGGGTTACACGTCATGAAAATTTAAGGTACTTCTTTTACACCCAGTTTTATACTGCCTTACTAGTGAGATGAATATCCTGGTTGGAAGAAGTGTAAGTTCTATGTCTTTATTGTTTCAATTGTTCTCTAACAATATTCCCCATTTCTATATCTTCTTTATCTGAAATCCTTTGTGGTGATAACTGGGGTGGCATGAGCTAGTCTGAATCCTAAATAGAGAAGACCTTCTGTCTTCTGTATCAGTCAGAGCCCAGTGAGGAAACATAAACGACACTAGTTATCTGTATAGAAAAAAATTAATATATAAAAACATAATAATTAGGATTCGTTTTCAACAGAGTAACTGAAAAGGAAAAATAACAGTGAATTATCAGGGGGATAGCGGTGATAGGAGGCAGCAATCATCCCTATGCCTGAAGAAACAAAGGCAGAAGGTTAAGATTAGTAAAACTTAAAACTGAGGATGAAGACACCTGCAGATTTAAAACACAGAGCTTTGAGGATGGCGTGCTCACCTGGTGCTGGTTTCTCTAAACACCAGAAGGTGTTTACAGGAGGGGCCCAACAGCAACTTTGACTCAGACCTCTGAAGAGGGGGTGCCTGTAAATTTACTCTGAAGGTAGTTCTTCAAATTAAAGAATATTTGCAAATTAGACGCCTCTGCTGCTATGAGAAGGAATTGTACTCCTGGAGTGAAAAATCATTACTAGAATGAAACACACAGGAAAAGAAAGCAGTCATGAAGCAGATAAATGCACAGGGAGGAGTAAGTTTCTTCTTCTTCTTCTGGGCTTTCAATGTCTCTCTAGCATACCTTATCAACAAAGCCTAAAGAATACCAGTTAGAAAAGTAGAATTGTGGTGTATAGAGATTGAGCCCTAGTAAAATAGAGTATGGAACAGTGTGTTTGGAGCTCAGAGACAACAGCTTCATGAATGGCACTGCTGTTCCCTTGTCTGGTCCCTCCTGGCCTTATGGGTTTCGTATCGGTTAGATTTACACTGGTCCCTATTTCTGTTAACAAATAAAGCACAGTTTAATAGCCCTGAAGGATTCAGGAATACTAAGAAGAAAATGATTGATTATTGGTGCTGGTTGCCTGAGTGGTAATTAGGTATGTATTAATCAGAGTTCTCCAGAGAGACAGAACCAATAGAAATGGCTCATACATATATACATATACACATATGTATTTATTATAAATGATAAATATATTAGTAATATATATAAGTAATATATACATTAGTTTTATATCTATATTATAGATATCATTTATATATATAAATATATATATATATATTTGAGAGGGGAGTTATTAGGAAAATTGGCTCACATGATTATAGAGGCTGAGAAGTCCCATGACAGGCTGTCTGCAAGCTGGAGACCCTGGGAAGTCAGTATCATGGCTCAGTCCAAGCCCAAAGTCCTAAGAACCCAGGAGGACACTGGTGTAAGTCCCAGAGTCCAAAGGTCAGAGAGTCTGGAGTTTTGATATCTAAAGGTAGGAGAAGAAGAGTGTATCCCAGATCCGAGAGAGAGAGAGACACCAATTTACTTTGCCTTTGTTTTTGTTCTATCTAAGTCTCCAGCCATCGGATGGTGGCTGCCTACATTGAGGAAGATCTTCCACACTTGGTCCACTCAAACTCTCAGGATTATTTATTTCATCTGGAAACACTCCCACAAGCATACTAAAAAATAATGCTTTACTAGTTCTCTAGGCATTCCTTAATATAGTCATATCGACACCTAAAATTAACCATCACAAAGTATAAGCTCTTCACAAGGTGTGTGTTTGTGTGTGTGTGTATATACACACAGACATATATATAATATATATGTAAGAATATGTAAATATGGTTTGAAATGTGATTGATATATACATGGTTTGTCCCCATACCTCTTAAATTCATTCAGCCATCTATGAGGTCATCTATGAGGAATATATAAAAATATCAAGCTGCCAATTCCCCATCTGAGGATCACATTGATGGAATTTCTCATGTTCATTTTAAAATTAGACATGATTGGAACATTCGTCTATAAGTAATTACCCCAAATAGGCATACAACAACCAGTTATGTCCACTTGCTTTACCACAGTACAGGTCACTGGTTACAACTCTTGTGTTGGTGTACATCAAGCAAACAATATCCGTGTGATGCTGATTAGTCATGGCTAGGCAAACTACATGCATTTCAGCCTCTTACCATGAGCATTCTTATACTGTTTCACTCTGTTACCAGTTTTGGTCAGCTATGGTAGAGCATCTTTTCAGCGGTAGCCACCAGAATACTTGGCATTATCACCAGTATATGAAGCTCTGTTGTGTTGTTCTTTAACAATATTCTTAGAACAGTGGCATTGTAGACAATCTAATCCTAAAATGGGCAAAAAAAATGAAAAAAAAACTAAATAGCTAAAACACATGAAAAGATGATATATTTTCTTAGTCACCAAGGAAATGCTGTAAAGCAATCTCACTTCACATGCGCCAGAATGACTACAATTCCTTTTAGTTCTACAGGGGAGATGTAGAACAATTAAAATGTTCCTACTCTGCTGGTGGGAGTACAAGTTTGTACCACAAATTTGGCAACACTGTCTGTCAGAACCCACTAAAGTTAACCACATGTATATCCTATGACCCAGAGTGCCACACCTCGTTATATCTGACAGACTTGTGTGTATGTACAAAAAGATGTACAAGAAAGTTCTTTAGCAGAACTATGAATAATAGACAAAAACTAAAAACAATGTGAATGTGTATTAACTCTGAAATAAATAAATTGCAGTCTTTCACAAAAAAAAAAACCTGGAAAATAAAGTGCAATTATACCTAACAGCATAAATCAATATCATAAAGCTAATGTGGAATTCAAGAAGCCAAAGACAAGAATACATACTATATTATCCTAGCTATGTAAAGTTCAATCACAAGTAGAATCAAACTATGGTGAGAAGCTATGATAGTAGTTGCAGTTGGGTCTGGTATGGGGCTAAGAAAAACTTCTGTAATAATAGTAATATTCTGTTTCTTGATTTTTGTGCTGTTACATGGGTGTGATACCTTCATGCAAACTTACTGAGCTGTATAAGATGTGCACTTTTCTGTACAATCTTTAAAGTTTTCAAGTAGAAGGGAAGAAAATGATGAAACCTTTGTGATTTATCTGATAGAAGTTCCCCAGAAGACACTGGAACTATCCACACTGTAGCTTCTACTGCTACATGTTCATGGTCCTGATATACTCTGCCTCTACCTCAACCTTTGGCATGTTCTTGGATATAACGCCATTATATAATGAGAAAGAAAACTCTGCTCAGCAACATGTTTTTACATAAATATTGCTCTAGTATAAGTTAGGACACAAATGGAATTTCTAGGTGCAGAGTAATCAACAGATACTCAATAATAGAACAAGCATTGTTTTTCAAATGGGGGTGGACTAGCCAGAATCTACATACGAGCGCTATACCATTCTCATAGTGTCTGTTGTACCTCCAGTCAGGGTGTATTATCATGGTAGGTAACTCAAGGATCACGGGAGCTTATGAGTCATTCGAGGTACAGTCAAGTCAGTGGGAGTGGCCCTGGTCACTCAGGTCTTCACACAAAGTTAGCCTAAATTGGTAGGTAATATGAAAGATTTTCATTCTGCCTATATTATCAGAACCTGTACTTGGTTGTTCACTTGGTATTTTAGTGTTTGGAGCCATGGCCATACATGAAACACTTATGTACTAGTGACATATTCAGTTAATGGAGACAAAATTACCTCCACCTTGTGGAAGGCTCCATACCATTCAGCATGAGGTCATTGTTCTGCCTTATCTGAGAAAGGCCCTGTGATCTCTCCCAGGCGGAGAAGGTCAGGAAACCTTGGCCACGTTCTCATTCTGCTTTAAAATGAAACTCTTTAGGCATCTGTTTCAGGTTCTCAGCTTTATGGACAGTTTTCTACCTCTTGCTGTGTTGTCCACTCTACATTGTACTCTTTCTGTACAGGATTTGGAAAAACATGGCTTTTCTTTATATTTAAAGAATGTCAGTGGAAGACTCTCTAGGGGAATACTCATCTCAGGAGCCAGTGTAGCCATAAACTCAAGCAAAGATTAAAAGAAAAATATAAATATAACTAGATATAAATTCTTTCTCAAGATACCCGTCTTGGGAGATAATGTTTTAATAATTATTTTTTCAGACCTGTTATGACTCTCTGATTTTATTTCAACTAGTTTAAACCAACAAGATGGTCTATTTTAAATAAAATGATTTCTGAAACATAAAATATTACACCAATGTAAGCTTTATATATGTCAATTAAATGTGTTTAATTTGTGCTTCAAATTGATATTCTGCAGTAGAAATAGCAGAAAATTATTTCTGTGACTGTCCCCTCTGAGAATCTTTAAAAAAAAAAAAACACCTCAATTAGCTTATACTAAATTTTCACAAATCACAGAGCTCCAAGACACAGTTCTTTTCATAATGTTAAATTTCTTATTGTTAAGAATAAATGTTTTAATTTTACATTAAAAAGTTATTCAGAATATTATATGATCTTAACATTTACAGTTAATTATGACCTTTGTCATGCTGCATCTTTTAAAAAGCCATTCCTATAGTGCGGAGGGCAGAATAATGGTCCCCAAAAGATAGCCATGCCCTAATTTCCAGGATTTGTGAACATTTTATACTATATGGCATGATTTTGCAGATGTTATTGAGGTAACTGGATCTTGAGACTTTGTGCTTGATTATTCAGGGGGACGCAGTGTAATCACATGAGTCCTTAAAAGCAGAGAGCCTTTACTGCCTGGATCAGAAAGATGAGGCAGAAGAAAAAGAAGAGATTCAAAATGTAGGAGAAACTTGACCCACCGTTGCTGACACTGAAGGTCTAGGAAGGGGACCACAAGCTAAGGAAGCCCCTAGAACCATGGGTAGCCTCTAGAAAGAAGGCCAGCCTTCAGCTGACAGGCAGCAAGAAAACAGTAACCCAAGTCCCACAACCACAGGAACTGAATCCTGCCCACAATCCATGTGAGCAAGGAATAGGCTATCCTGTAGAGTCTCCAGAAAGGAACACAGCTCTGCCAATACTTTGATTTTACCCCAGTGAGATTCATGCCAGACCCATTACCTAAGGAACATTAAGATATTAAATCTGTACTGTTTAAAGCTGCTAAGTTTGTGGTGTTTCCTATTTTTTTTTACAGCAGCAATAAATAACTAGTACATGGACTGAAAGTTTTATAATGTAAGGTAACGATTTCTCAGACCTTCCCTTTCCATAGTTAAAATAGGCACTAATGAATTTTTAAATTGAAAATTACTAGTTATTTCCTTGAAGAGGCTTCTCTGGCCTCCTATGTCCTTTGATATTACTCGTTAAGAGTCCGGAGAGGAGTTGTGTAGCATAATTGGGCAATGAGCAAAAAGCTCAGGCCAATTCTTCAATTCCCTCTGAGGAATTAGCTCTTCATTACTTTTACAATATTTATGGAGTATCTTAAGATTTGTGCACTGTTCTTCATGCTGAAAATACAGAAATGAATAAACTTTATGTCATTGTAAAGATTACTTTCTAGTATGGGAAAGGGAGTCAGATATCAAACCAGTAATGTAATAAACATGTAATATTATCAGGGGAAATACATGCTATGAGTAAAAGTAAAGCAGTTTAACCATTCAAGGCCACAAATGAAAATAACCGGTATGCTGAAATTAGGATAACCTAAGACGACGCTGTAGTTCCAAGAAAATGGGGCATTTTTATGCTTCCTATTCTCCCATCAGTTGGCCATAGACAGTTGACTGGTGCAGTTGTAGGAAGTGTGCCACAGAGAAGGGCAGCTAGAGTTCCAGTTTTCTGTTTGGAAGACCAGAAAGACGATCACACCAGAGAAGAAGAAATTGCTGGGGAAATTATGAAGTAAAAAGAGCCTGGGAAAACAACCTTATAAATGTATGTTCTCTTGGGCTCAGCCCCGTAATTCTTCAATTTATTTAGGCAAGGTTAGAGAAACATCTCAGAGCAAGATGGCCAAGCAGAGAAGGCAGCAACGTGTGATATCGTGGATATATTCCGGCAGCCTCTTTTGTTTTCTGTTTTCTAAAACCTCAACCTCCAGACAAGCCAACAAAGGCAATGGTTGTAGAAGTGACAGAGGTAGCAGTGAGGGCAGCAGGCCCTTAAAAATGGGAGATGGCAGAATTTCTTTTCTCATCAAAGGAGCTATGGTCTTAGGAGGATAAGTGAATACCCTTGCCCCTTACCTTTTTTTTTCTCTCTTTCTGTTTTCCAAATAGTTGTCCCCCGATGTAGGCACAGTCACAGGCCGGGCAGACATTAGTCACCAAAACCCAGATTTCTGGCTGAAGAAGCAAAGAAAGGAGCACTAGGGATTTATCCAAACTGAACAACAGAGAGGAAAAAAAAGGTTTTAAAAAGTGCATAGAGCCCCAGGAGCCTGTGGGACAAAACCAAAAGATCAAACACTCTGGACATCAGAGTTTAAGAAGAGGAAAAATAATGTAGTACAAAAATAATAAAGAAATAATGGCTGGAAACTTTCTAAATTTGGCAAAAGGCATAAACTTACAGTTTTGAGAAGCTCAGCAAAACCCAAAGTGGATAAACTCCACAATGTTATGTCCAGACATAAAACAATTCACCTCCTAAAAACTAATGACAAAGGAAAGAAAATCTTAAAATTATAGAAAAACAGCATGTCACTTATAGGGAAAAAAATGGCTTGAATTTCCATTGATTTCTGATCGAAAACCATGGAGGCCAGAAGAAAGTAGAACAATATTTTCAAAGTATTGAAGGAAAAGAATGGTAATTCCAGAATTCTATATACAGACAAAATGTACTTCAGTAATAAAAGTTAAATGAAGACATTCTCAGATGAAAGACAACTAAGAGAATTGGAGACCTATTCTGAAAGAAATTCTTCAGTTAGAAGAGAAATAATGCCAGTAGAAAACTTGAACTATCTGGAAGAAGGAAGAGCAAAGAAGTGGTAAATATCTGGGTAAATATAATGGACTATCTTCTCCTTTTGAGCTCTTTAAATATGTTTATAGTTGAAAGCAAAATTTATAACATTGCCTGGAAAGAAGTTCAATATATGTAGACATAATACAAAGGAAAAAGTGCCAAGAGTTATCATTCTACTTGAATTGGTAAAATATTGATTCTAAATAGACTTTGAAAGTCAAAATACTAAAAATTCTAAAGAAATAATAAAAATACAATTGAGAAATTAAAATATAATAGAAAATGTTCAAACATTCAAAATAAGGAAGGAGTGGGAGAGCTGTGAGTGGAAATGGCAGCTTCTGCTTCGTGTGAGAAGGAAATGAACTACTTTTCTTTGTTTCACTGTTACATGAGAGAATGACAAAAAATAGAGGTAAAAATAAGATGACAAGAAATTGAAACAGTACCTGCCATAACACGGGAGGCATACACTCCCAAGAGAGAGACAACAGTGGTGGGTGGGGCAGTGTCAGGAGTGGTTTCACAGCATAATGATACTCAGATGTTATTGAAATGACAGAAGAGAGATAGTTAGGAGTCCAGTTAGGACTGTAAATGAGGAAAGGGGAAGAATTATTGAAAGAAAAAAGTTGAGAAAATAATATTTGGTGTTTTGTTTGAAATAATTCTAAATTGAAAGATGAGTCAGTGATATCAAGGATATTGAATGAGAGAGGGATAGGCTGGTAGGAGAAGCTGCAGAAGATATAAAGGATGTGAAAGAATGAGGCAGGCTCTGTAGGGTAGCCCATTGAATACTACCTATGCAGTGATCACTTACTACAATGCTATTTTTTCATATCTTTGTCTCTCCTGTTCTTGCTCTCAACTCTATCTTCCAGTATACTTGATATGTAGATTGTGGATATATTTTGTATACACAAACACATACCCAAACACACAGGCTCTGGGTATAATTGAACGCTCTTACCTTATATTCTCTCAGACTGCATGCCACACTCTGAGACAGTATTTGTGCATCACACTTAAGGAGAGCTCCAGTGACTGCTGAAGTACACTGGTCTACATGGAATGTGCTTTGTAATATATGTAGTTTACTCCAGTAAAACTTGTTTATCACAATCTAAGTTGTGCATTGTCCAACAGTTTTGACCCATAAACCAGTTGTGAAATAGTTTAGAGATGATAGTGTAGAGATGATAGAGTCACAAACACTCCAAACCACCATAAAGTTTTCCTTTTAATGCCCAGTAAGGAGTATATGTCAATATTTAATTAGCACAAAAAATAAAGAGGAATTAGAATGTAAAGTTAATGAGAAATTAAGAATTCAGTATATCTGAAGAACAAAAATATATTTCTTAAAACTCATGATAATGGGATGACATCTTTAATGCTTTTCCCATTTAGAAAAAAAAAAAGTGCAGCTCGCTGCCAGAGTTTATTTAATTTTACGTAAACATAATCTTTGAGGCTGAAGCAAATCTGACTGATTTTCACTGTGAAAATAAAATGTAAAAACTATTCTTGGAGTTATTTCTAAACAGAACTAACATCAGAATCATCTGAATCATCAGAATCATCTATTTTGAAAAAAAAAATAGGATTCATCAACTGAATCTTTGGCCAACAATTGTTTGAAAACAATGTTAACATCACACATAGGAATGCTACAGTTTCTAGGATTCCACATTTTCAGGAACCAGGAATGACTATATTTTGTAAATGGAAATTCCACTACTAAAAGCAGGATGCTGTACATAGTATGACGTCTTTTGTTTCCAAAGTGGGCTATACTAGACCAATCTGAAAATGACAATAAAAGTGAGATATTTCATGGCGAAGTTATCTTGGGGTAAATGTTGCAGCTGCAAACACCACTGGCAAGTATTCTCATGGCAAACAGGACAAGGGTTAATGTTACTTCAAACTACATAGTGCCATTAGTAAAAGATTAGCAGTATCCGTGACTAGCTATTTAAAAAGCTCAAAATAAGTGGTCATAAAGAGTTGAAGGTTACACAAACATTAACTTAGAACTTTAGAACTAGAAGATATCTTAGAGAATACTTGGTCGAGCCCTTCATTATACAGATAAAGAAACTCAGTTACTAACCTAAGATCCCAAATTAGAAAATGGAAAAGCCAGAGAAAATTCAAACTGAGTCAAATAAGACCCAATATATCTGTCCTTTAATTTTTTGAGGATAAAACTGTAAGCTAAATGTCTTAAAACTCATATGACTAACAATAAAATGGCATGCTTTTCTATTCCCCCATTAATTTTTTAAATAATTTCAACTTTTATTTTCAATTTAGAGGGTACATATACACATGTGCAGATTTTTTTTGTTGTTTTTATTATTTATACAGGGTTTTTCTCTGTCACCCCCACTGGAATGGTATGGCAAGATCTCAGCTCACTGCAACTTCCACCTCCTGAGCTCAAGCAATCTTCCACCCTCAGCATTCTGAGTAACTGGGACTACAGGTGTGTGGCACCATATCCAGCTATTTTTTTCATTTTTTTTATAGAGATGAGGTTTGACCGTGTTGTCCAGGCTGGTCTCAAAGTTCTGGGCTTAAGTGATCCCCCCTCCTCAGCCTCCCAAAGTGATTGGATTACAGGTATGAGCCACCACACCTGGTCAATGCAGGTTTGTTAACTGGGGCTATTGCATGATGCTGAGGTTCGGAGTACAATTGGTAGTGCCACCCAGGAAGTAAACAAAATAACCAATAGTTTTTCAACACTTGGCCCACACTCTCCCTCCCCTCTTCTAGTAGCTCCCAGTTTCTACTGTGGCCAACATTTTTCCAAGAATAAACAATGTTTAGCTCCCACTTATAAGTGAGAATACACAGTATTTCATTTTCTGTTCCTGTAATAATTTGCTTAAGATTATGGCCTCCAGCTGTACCCATGTTGCTGCAAAGGGCATGATTTTGTTCATTTATTGACTGCATAGTATTTCACAGTGTATGTGTACCACTTTTTTTTTTTATCCAGTCAACCATTGATGGGCACCTAGGTGGATTTGATGTATCTGCTATTATGAGCAGTGCTGCAATAAACATATGAGTGCATGTGTCTTTTTGGTACAATGTTCTATATTCCTTTATGTATGTACCCAGTAATGGGATTGCTGCATCAAATGATAGTTACATTTTAAGTTTCTTGAGAAATCTCCCAACTGCTTTTCACAGTGGCTAAACTAGTTAATACTCCCACCAACAATATATAAGTACTCTCTTTTCTCCACATCCTCACCAGATGTGTTGTGTTTGGCTTTTTAATCATGTACATTTCTGATCGATGTGAGATAGTATCTCATTGTGGTTTCTATTTGCATCTCGCTGATCATTAGTGATGTAGAAGGGTATTTTTTCATATGTTTGTTGGCTGCTTGTATTTCTGCTTTTTAGAAGTGTACTTTCATGCCCTTTGCCCATTTTTAAAGGAGGTATTTGTTTTTTGCTTGTTGAATTAAGTTCCTTATAGGTTCTGGATGTTAGATCTTTGTTGGATGCATGATTTGTGACTATTTTTTCCCATTCTGTAGGTTGTCTGTTTACTCTGTTGATAGTTTCCTTTGCTGTGCAGAAGCTCTTTAATTACCCCACTTGTCAATTTTTGGTTTTGTTGCAATTGCTTTTGAGGACTTAGTAATAACTTTTTTCCCCCAAGGCTGATGTCCAGGATGGTGTTTCCTAGATTTTCTTCTAGAATTCTTAGAGTTGTAGGTCTTACATTCAAACAGTTAATCCACCTTGAGTTAAATTTTATATATTGTAAAAAGTGGACATCCAATTTCATTTTTCTGCATATGGCTAGCCAAGTATCTCAGCACTATTTATTGAATAAGGAGTCCTTTCCCATTCCCTACTTTTGTCGAATTTGTTGAAAATTAGATTACTGTATATGTGCAGCCTTATTTCTGGGTCCTCTATTCTGGTCCATCAGTTCATGTATCTGTTTTTGTACTGGTACTATACTGTTTTGGTTATGGTAGTCTTATAGTTTTAAGCCAGGTAATGTGATGCCTCCAGCTTTTTCTTATGATTGCTTTGGGTTATTCTGGCTCATTTTTCATTCCATATGAATTTTAGAACAGTTTTTACTAGTTCTGTAAAAAACAATGTTGGTAGCTTAATGGAATAATGTTGAATCTATAGATTGTTTTGAGCAGTATGGATATTTTAATGATATTGATTCTTCCAATCCACGAGGCATGGGATGTTTTTCTGTTTGCTTCATCTATGATTTCTTTCAGCAATGTTTTATAGTTCTTGCAAAGATCTTTCACCTCCTTGATTAGATGTATTCCTGGGTATTTTATCTTTTTATGGCTATTGAAAATGGAAGAGCCTTCTTAATTTGACTCTGCATGAACATATTGAAGTATAAAAATGTTACTGAAGGCCCAGTGTGGTGGCTCACAACCGTAATCCTAGCATTTTGAGAGGCTGAGGCAGGAGGATCACTTGAGCCCAGGAGTTGGAGACAACCCTGCACAATAAAGTGAGACCCTAACTCTACCAAAAAAAAAAAAAATCAAAAATGAGCCAGGCAAGTTGACATGTACCTGAGGTCCTAGCTATTTGCAAGGCTAAGACGGGAGGTTTGCTTGAACCCAGGAAGTTGAGGCTGTAGTGAGCCAAGGTCACAGAATAGCCTTCCAGCCTGGTAAAGAGAGTGAGATTCTGTCGAAACAATATTAAGAAAAAAGAAATCCTTCTGATTTTTGTACATTGATTTTATATCCTGAACCTTTACTGAAGTCATTTGTCAGTTCTAGGAGCCTTTTAGTAGATTGTTTAGGGTTTTCTAGGTATAGAATCATATCATTAGTGAAGAGAGATAGTGCGACTTCTTTTCCTATTTGGATGATTTTATTTCTCTTGTTAGATTTCTCTGGCTAGCATTTCTAGTGCCATGTTGAATAGGAGTGATGACAGTGAGCATTCTTATCTATTCTAGATCTCTGAAAGGGGAATGCTTTCAGTTTTTGCCTGTCCAGTATGATGTTGGCTGTAGGTTTGTCATAGAAGGCTCTTATTGTTTTGAGGTATGTTCTTTCAATACCTATTTTCTTGAGGGTTTTTTTTTTATCATGAAGAGGTGTTAGATTTTATTGAAAGCTTTTTCTATAGCTATTGGGATGATCATATGGTTTTTGTTTTTAATTCTGATTATTTGTGAATCACATTTATTGATTTGCATATGTTAAATCGACTTTGCAATTTTTGAATGAAGCCTATTTGTCTGTGGGTCTGTGGTAAATTAACTTTGTGATATGCTGCTGGACTCAAGTTTGCCAGTATTTTGTTGACGATTTTTGCATTTACATCCATCAAGGGTATAGGCCTGTATCATCATCAGGTATATTTGAAGAACAAAAATACATTGTTTAAAACTCATGATAATGGGATGACATCTTTAATGCTTTTCCCATTTAGAAAAAAAAAGTGCAGTTTGCTGCCAGAGTTCATTTAATTTTACATAAACATGCTCTTTGAGGCTGAAGCAAATCTGACTGATTTTCACTGTGAAAATAAAAATGTAAAAACTGTTCTTGGAGTTATTTCTAAACAGAACTAACATCAGAATCATCTGAATCATCAGAATCATCTATTTTGGAAAATCAGATTCATCAACTGAATCTTTGACCAACAAGGATATTGGCCAGCATTATCATTGGATGATGCCTGCTTCACAGAAGGAGCTAGGGAGGAGTCTCTCCTCCTTAGGAATAGTTTCAGTAGAATTGGTACCAGCTGTTTTTTGTACATCTGGTAGAATTCATCTGTGAATCCAGGGCCTTATTTGGTTCATAGGGTTTTTATTATTATTATTACAATTTTGGAACTTGATATTGGCCCATTTAGAGTTTCAATTTATTCCTGATTCAGTCTGTGGAAATTGCATGTTTCTAAGAATTTACCCATTTCCTCTAGATTTTCTAGTTTGTGTGCATAGAGGTGTTTTGTAATATTCTGAGGATCTTTTGTATTTCTGTGTATTCCTCAATTATGATAGAACATTGGATTGTCTTTTGTTAACTCAATATCATCTTCGACCCTGCTAGGAATCCCTCTAAATAAATTTCCCAACATCTTCTTCCCTATGTGGTTCGACGTTAACATCTGTCAATGAGAAACCATCTCATGCTGTTTAGAAGATGTGACTAAAAGAGACAGTTGCAGGCAGACAAGTAGGCAGATGGCAGTTATATGATTTTCTGTCAGTCTCCTGTGAATCACTCACTACAGTTTAGCTGAAACATATGATAGTAAATTTTTGTTAATCACTTGAGTTGGTTCTGCAAATTAAGACAGTCAGCGGGAGGCTCCCAGAGGTTCTTAAATTCCCAGCAATTTCTAGGTGAAATCCACCTCAGAGTTCAAATTGACATTATCTTTTCTGAATTCTGATTCCTCATCCTAGATAACAGTTATAGCCTCTAATTTCGTGTGTTACAATTCTTTGTAATTAGAATATAGAATGTTTTCCATTTTCTTGCCTGAAGCCTGACTGATATACATAGACAAGACTCAATATTTCCACTACCACAAATTAGTCCTATGCAAAATTTGGCTCTGTTATTTCTGGGAATACCTAAAATTGGATCTTAAGAGCATATAATAGATACAGTCACTGCAATGTATCATGTATGACACCCATAATCCCATTTTACACCTTGTAAAGACAATTGGAAAAGCTTAAGCACTGTCACTGCCCATGAAGACAAGGAATATTATCCATCCTGAAGAAGATTTTTATCTATGCTCTCACCACATATGTCATTTTCATCCAGAGGAAGGTAGAAGAGCCTCCTCCCTAGGATTGAGACACGCTTTTCCACTGGAGGTCTTCTTGTACCCAGAGTTTTACAAATCTCTCTGAACACTCTCATGAAATTATTTCCTTCCAAGAATCTCACCAAATCTCTCATGAAAAAAAAAAGTTATTTCCTTTAACCAGATGACTTCATTTGCAGTACTGGATTGGGGACACTCCATAATATCTGCATAGTCCTCCTCCATTTCATTTTCACTCCCACCCACCCCCACCACAAAAATAAATTTGTTTCACCTAGTAACCAAAAATCCTTTTATCATATTAACCAATGCAAACCTCACAGGATGTTAAAATGGTATTTTTCTTGTCTCCATTTTAGCTGAAGCATAAAGACAATACATACATCTTCTAAAATGACAGCATTTTACTGCACCTTTAAAGTGGATAAAAGAAAAAATAATTCTTAACTCCATCATTTACATTAAGGACAAAAAGATTCCTAGAAAATGTATAAAGAGGGTATTTGGAAATAGTTATTGCTGTGTGGGAGGCTTCAGTCTGCTCCTTGTCAAGGTGAAGGGCTAGGATTGGGTTTCCTTTTCTTCATCCAAGCCTAGTGTGGAGGCCATGAGGATCTGCACTGTAAACTTCCAAACTAAAAGCCCAGTTCCTATATACTGAAATCTATTGTGTTACCCTCAGGCAACAGCCTAGAATTAGAAGAATACTGTGGCCAACCCATTACAGATAAATATGGGACTTCTCTGATAGCCAGCTTTGGCTTACAAGTTCCTCCAACAGCCTTTGCTGAGCTTTCCTTAGACTGCACTGCAGTCTAGAACCCTTCCAACTTGGCTTCCTTCCTCTCTTTTTCACTGAGTCAGGCTTTTATTGCGGGTTTGAAACTTTCTCAGCCTTCTCCAACTCCTTCCCATGTTATCTCACAGACATCTTTGTTAATAATATCCTCGCACATTTAATCCCCTCTTGGCATCTGCTTCTTGGGAGATCCAAACTAATTTAGGTGGCAGTAGCAGCGTAACAGATGGCTGACCTGACTTACCCACTGCCTGCCAGGTGAAGGTTCTGTCTTGGTAAGTAGGGCATGGCTAATCCCTGGAGCAAAGTGATGGCTCAATTGCTAAAACTATCACAACCAATGACAACCTGGGAAAATGTCCCAGTGTATGGGAATGCTGTGGCAAGGGTAATTAATGATGCAGGTACTTGAAAAATGGAGGGCTGTGGGGAGGTAACAAACAATGCATACAAAAATAATGGAGTTGACTGGTTACTGCTAAATTATGTTGACACCCTGCAGAAGGATAATGGGATTCTGAGGGCTTTTAGGAAGCAGTTTATGGCTAATTATGAAAGCCAAAAAGTCTCTGTGGTGGCTTATAAGGAGGTCATTATTTCCAACAGTAGAAGAATATATAGTTGAGGAGCAGGCTCAAGGCCTCATTAACAATGAACTCTGGAGCTTCTGAGATGTTTAAATGCTCACTAAATCAGGTCTGTTATGCAAAGTTTATCTACCTCCTAGAGAAAGCCTGAGATCTTGAAATATGGGACAAGTATATCTGGTTAAATGTCCCGAGTACATTGACTCTAACTCCCCTGGATCTTTGGGGCTTGCAGAAATACCTCACTCTTCCCTAGTAATTGCTAGTACTTCCACTTTCCCAAATGGCAATAGATCTCTCCATTCCCAGGAGCTGCTCTCACATCCTGTCTGGCTACCAGGCTAATAACTGACATTAAATCTCTGTGTAACCTGGCTAGAAATGTGCTAAGCCTGGTATTGAGAGATGAAGCTGGCTGGGCTTCTGGGTCGGGTGGGGACTTGGAGAACTTTTCTGTCTAGCTAAAGGATTGTAAACACACTAATCAGCGCTCTGGGTCTAGCTAAAGGTTTGTAAATGCACCAATCAGCACTCTGTAAAAACGCACCAATCAGCACTCTGTAAAATGGGCCAATCAGTAGGAAGTGGGCGGGCCAAATAAGGGAATAAAAGCTGGCTACCCAGTGCCAGCAGTGGCAACACACTGGTGTCCTGTACCGTGCTGTGGAAGCTTTGTTCGTTTGCTCCTCACAATAAATTTTGCTGCTGCTCACTCTTTGGGTCTGCACTATCTTTATGAGCTGTGACGCTCACTGAGAAGGTCTGTGGCTTCACTCCTGAAGTCAGCAAGACCACAAGCCCACCAGGAGGAACAAACGAATCCGGACGCACCACCTTTCAGAGCTGTAACACTCTGCAAAGGTCTGTGGCTTTACTCCTGAAGTCAAGTGAGACCACGAACCCACTGGAAGGAAGAAACTCCGGACACATCTGAACATCTGAACATCTGAAGGAACAAACTCTGGACACACCATCTTTAAGAACTGTAACACTCTCCGCGAGGGTCCGTGGCTTCATTCTTGAAGTCAGCGAGACCAAGAACCCACCAGAAGGAACCAATTCCAGACACAGTATGGGATGTAATAAACTATACATTTAAAGAATTGCAAAAGTTAGCACATATTTACCAGTAAGTGATAACAGGGCACTCCTGGCATTGGATTTTGAAGATTCTTTATCAAAGGGGCCAGATGTAAGACTGGATACACAAAAAGTCATTGATTTGGGAACACTTTCTTAGGACACAGGACTCAACAGCCTAGCAAAGATCCCAGGGGATGGAATAAACTGCCAAGTTCTTATAGAATTGCTAATTAAAATCCTCACACTCATGGGCATAATGGGCCCCCAAATAATAGAAGCCAGGAGGCTGCAATTACCATAATCATCAGTAAACCTGATACATTTCCCTTGTGTTTGGAGGGTGAGTAGACTGATGTCTTACTCCCTATGAAAAATCTAAATGGCAAGAGAATGGTTGGCTAGGATATGATGGATAAGCTGAAAGAGAGGTAACTTAATTGGGCAGGCTACACAAATAGAGCTTGTTATAACAATAAAACACAAATGTTTTCTATTGACTAGGTGTGGCCCACCATAAAAGACATAGCCAGAGTGAAATCAGCTTAATTCTTGGCCAGCAGGACTTTCTAGAAAGTGCAGAGACCTCAGCAAACAGAAGCTGAAGGTATTTCCACTTGCATAAAGGATAAGAAAGAAAGAAGTGACAATCCAGAAGAGAAATACATTCACCCGATCAAGGGAACTGTAGAGAAAAGATTGCCAATAATGAAAAGAAGTCTCCACAACCCACACAAGAATATCAATGAGATGGAGATTCAGGTTTAATATCTCCCAGAATTCTAACCTCCATGTGGCCTAAGCTCTAAAAGAGAAAAGATATAAAAGTTTACACCATCACAATGTTCTACATTCTAATTATTAACTGAGACAGTGTTTTGTGACCCATAAAGCCATCACCATCACAGTGCTTGCCTAAACTTGTCCTGGAGCAAGGGAATTACTAACCCAAATAAGTGAAAAAAAAAAACTTGCTTTGGAATTGCATCACACGAGTCATAATTGATTCACTTTATAGTTAAACAAATTGGGGAAAACATTGATGAAGGTCTTGGTCAGTTAAGGCAACTGGCTCCCCAATAAGCTAACTAAAAATACCATGTTACGTAACTAAGGTGTATGCAAACAAGGTTAGACTTAAAGCTGTAATGATTTATATGGCAATGTGAAAATGATATAGAATGACAAGAGTCTGGCTTAAACTTCTTATAACATTTTTATTCATTTCATTATCATATTTTTATATCCATAAATTATGTTGAAGCAACTAAATGTTATTATTTACACATTTTTGTCCCCAATACACCAATGTTTCACATATTGATTATGCTACTCTGTAGCTCTGTTTTCTAGTTTTAATATCCAATTATTTTCTTTTTCAGATTATTTCACTGTCTTTTTAAGTAAATAACATGGGTCTCCAAAACAATAGGAAATGAAGAAACCAATCATTGTACAACTGTTACCTTTTCTAGTCCTTTAAACTCTCCCACAACCTCTAAAATTGCCTTTTCTTAAACTCAGAAAAAACAGAACTTTGGAGATATGGCCTCTATTTCTATACCTTCAAGATACCATAATCTTATGGTTCCTCTCGCATCTCACCTGTAAACCTAGTTGACTGCTTCTTTTTAACACTCCATGAGAAAGTGGCTGACTTGCAATTAGTACTGGTGGTTCTCCACAGATCAATAGGTGGTTTGGAAGGTTTAGAAAAACAGGCAATAAAAGCATTTCATTTAAATTTAAAAATTTTAAATTTTATTGAATTACTTTTATTTTTTATTGTTTTTAGACTCTTTGTTATCCAAACTGGAGTACAGTGGTGGTATCATGGCTCACTGCTGGCTCAAACTCCTCGGCTCAAGCAATCTTCCCACCTCAGCCTCCTGAGTAGTTGAGGCTACAGGCACACAACTAATTTATTTTATTTTTTAATAGAGATGGGATCTCTCCATCTTGCCCAACCTGGTTTTGAACTCTTGGGCTCAAGTGATACTCTTGCCTTGGCCTTCTGAAGTGCTAATATTACAAGTGTGAGAAATTTAACAATTTTAAAACATGAAATTAATTTATTTTCAAAATATTTAATATCACATTGTCTTTAAAAAATAATTACCTTTTAAAAATGTATATGCATTAGAAATATAGCATCTGTTGGTCTTGGCTACATAAATTTCACAGGGTGTGGTTGATTTTATCTAATATATTCACAATATTTAATGTAATATTTTAGTTTTGTTATATTTGTATTAGGCTATGTTATATACCAATATATGGTTTGTGAGTTAAACAAGTAAAACATACTATGTTTTATTAAACATGAAATTAGAAGAGCTTCAAGATGGCTGAGTAGAGGCATCCAGCATTTGCCTCCTCCAAAAAGAACCAAAATAGCAAGTAGTTAATCACACTTTGAATGGAGAATCTAGAGAGAATTTTGGAGTTCAATAGAGAGATGATGGGCAACACTTAGGGCACAGAAGGAGAGAGAAGCAAGGCAGACACCTCCTCCAGGATTGGCTGCAAGACAAGAGAGGATCCCCAGTGCAGGGAAGGGTAAGGGAGAGATCCCCATGGTCCACATTCCCACCATGAACTCCTGAAGCCCTAGTCCTAAACCATTATGGGCCCTGAGACTACCAAAAGGAGCTGCCCAGAGATCAAGCAATGGCATTGCTACAGAGAAGGATCTCACCCTCCCTTCCAACTGCCACCCTACTGTCCCAGGCTTAAACAGCTGCAGCATGTCATCATTTTGAGAGCAGACTGCATCATGCCCTGGGGCACAGGAACCCCTGCATCTATACTCCCTGGAGCCACCGACATCTCCCCGTTTCCAAAGGTGGGGCAGCAGTGGTGCAACGCCAGCTGGATCCAATGAAGTGGCAGGGTCCCCAGTACTCTAGCACACACAGCCTCTCCTGCACCTGGGGAACAAGTTCTGCAGCACAACAGAAAGACTACACTTGGGACAAAAGGAGCCAAAGCACATACTCTCCAGAGCCTGATGACAGCTTGCCTTGGGAGGCCACTAAAGACAGCAACCCTGACCCCACAGTAGCAGAGCATATGCCTTAGTACAGGCTCTGCTATCACCTGATAGTGTTGCTTCTTCTACCCTTAGAGGCTGAAGTGCATGCCACTGGTAGTGACCCTACCCGCTTTGGCAGCAGGGCTGTCATGTACTTGCACATACCCTAAGGAATGGCTTTCCCTGATGCTGATGCTGCCACTGCCACTGCCACTGCCACTGCCACTAAGGGCTAACGTACATGCTACCCAAAGCCTGAGAACCTCCTGCTTATGGCCATGGTCACTAACAGAAATCCCAACCCCTTCATTCTAGGAGGCCAGTGTTACTCTAATACCAAAACCAGACAAGGAAACAAGAAAATGATAGACTAATGTCCCTGATAAACAAAAATGCAAAAATCGTCAATAAAATACATCAAATCCAACAGCATAATACACCATGATCAAATGAGATTTATCCCAAGAATCCAAGGATAGTTCAATATATGCAAATAAATAAATGCGATACATCAACAGAATGAAAGACAAAAAACACATGAGCACCTCAATTGACACAAAAAAGCATGTGATAAAATTCAACATCTGTTCATGATGAAAATGCTCAACAAAGAAGACATAGAAGGAACATACCTCAACATAATAAAGACCATGTGTGACAAATCCACACGTAACCTCATACTGCATGAGGAAACACTGAACACTTTCCTCTACAAACTGGGACAAAACAAGGATGCTTACTTTCACCACTCCTATTCAACATACTGTACTGGAAGTCTTAGCCAAAGGTATCAGGCAACAGAAAGAAATAAAAGGCATCCAAATTGGAAAAAAGAACATCAAATTGTCCCTCTTTGCAGATGATATAATCTTATATTTAGAAAAACCTAAAGACTCCACCAAAAAATTATTAGATTTAATAAACAAATTCAATAAAATTGCAAGATACAAAAATCAACATACAAAAATCAGTACCAATTCAATACACCAATAATGAAATGGCTGATAAAAATAAAGAAAGCAATCCCATTTACTATGGTTACAAAAACAATAAAACACCTAGGAATAAATTTAACCAAGGAGGTGAAAGACCTCTAGAAAACTACAAAACACTGATGAAAGAGATAGAAGACATAAACAAATGGAAAAACATAACATGCTCATGAATCAAAAAACTAATATTGTTAAAATGACAGTACTACCCAAAGCAATCTACAAATTCAGTGCAATCCCTATCAAAATATCAACGTCATTTTTAACAGAATTAGAGAAAAAGTCCTAAAATTTGTATGGAACCAAAAAAAAAAGAAGAAAAAAAAATAAAGAACCCAAACAGCCAAAGCAATCCTGAGCTGGAGCTATTTAAAGCTGAAGGCATCACATTACCTGACTTCAAAATATAGTACAAGGCTATAGTAACCAAAACTGCATGGAATTGGTGTAAAAACAGATACACTGACCACTTGAACAGACAAACGTTCAGGAAATAAATCCATGTATTTACAGCCAACTGATTTTAAACAAGGGTGCCAAGAACATACACTGGGTAATGGAGAGCTTATCCAATAAATAGTGCTGGGAAAAGTAGATATCCATGTGCAGAAAATGAAACTAAACCCCTATTTCTCACAATGCACAGAAATCAACTCAAAATGTATTAAAGACTTAAACCTAAGACCTGAAAACACAAAATCAGAAGAAAATGTAAATACTACAGGACAAAGATTTTATGACTAAGATCTCAAAAGCACAAGCAACAGAAACAAAAATAGATAAATGGGACTATTTTAAGTTAAAAAGCTTCTGGACAGCAAAGAAACAACCAATAGAATGGAGAGACAACCTGCTAAACGGGAGAAAATATTTGTGAACTACTCATCTGACAAGAAACTGATATCCAGAATATACAAGAAAATCAAACAACTCAACAGCAAAAAACCCAACAACAATAAACAATCTCATTAAAAAGTGAGCAAAGGACATGAATAGACATTTCTCAAAAGACATACAAATGGCCAATGGATATATGAAAAAAATGCTCTATGCAAAAAATGCACAATCACTAATCAGGGAAATGAAAATCAAAACTACAATGAGATATTATCTTACCCCAGTTGGCATGACTGCTATCAAAAACACAAAAAACAGATAATGGCAAGGATACAGAGAAAAGGGAACTTTACACACTGTTGGTGGGAATGTAAATTATTACAGCCATTATGGAAAACAGTATGGAGATTTCTCAAAAACTAAAAATAGAACTACCACAATGAGCACAAAGTAATTCTTTTCATTATAAAGTTGATAAAGTTCATCATTAAACACAGAAAAGAACCTAGTTTATAGGGCATCTTTCAAGGTTGCCATTCTCATAGCAAAAAAAAAAAACAGTATTAATGCTGAGAAATATGCCAAATGATGTAAAGGCAAACACGCTCAGGGAAAAAGCAGAATAAACATTTGGCAAAATTATTGAATAAACGGTATTTGTTCTTGTGGCATAATATGTAAGACATGCAATGTGAAAGAGACAACTATTTCTATGTTTGTGCAATAGCTTTACAAATTGATATATTTGTTGAATCTGGAATATAAATCAAGCCTTGATGTATGTGAGAAAAGAGCCCTCAACCACTTTGTTTTCCTATGTATTAAAAACTTATGCCCATGCCAAAATGGAAGACTTAAAAAAATACTGAATTAATGCTATGGACTGAATAGTGTGCCCTAAAAGTTCATACGTTGAAGCCCTAAGCCCAAGTGTGACTGTACATGGGGATAGGATCTTTTGGAGATAATTAAGGTTAAATGAAATCATAAGAGTAGGATCTTAATCCTTTTGGACTGTGCCATAACAAGAAGAGAAAGATCGCTCCTCTCGACCCCCAACCTCTGCCTCTCCATGTGAGGACACAATGAGAAGATAGCAGGCTGCAAGCCAGGAAGAGAGTCTTCATCAGAACGCAATCATGTTGCCACCCTGATTTCACACTGCCAGCCTCCAGAACTGTTAGAAAATTAATTTCTGTTATTTAAACCACCTAGTCCACGGGATTCTGTTATGGCAGCTCTAGCTAAGATAATTACTATTAACTTTTAAGAGAGAGCTGGTCTAGGGAGTTTTGGTTATATGAACATGGATAGCAATGGTTTTATTGAGTGAATAATAAAAGTAGCATCTGAAAGCCAGTCCACTAATAGTTTTAGCTACAGAAAATTGTTAATAGTAAATAATATGCCTCCTGATTTTGAGTGACTTTAAAAATTACAGCTACAAAATATACATCCTTTTAAGATGATGTACCAAGAAAGGGCGAGTAGACACATTCTGTATTTTCACACTAAAAACACTGAGCAGTGATGACTTCCAATACTCCAAAACAATTCTTTTTAAGTTGGAAATATTTACAATAAATATCTTCATAAAATATCAGTAGAGTTAATTCTATAATTTCAAGTGCATTTCCTCAATTACACTTTAACAAAATAGTCAATGTTTTCATTAGTACAAATATATCACTTTAGGATCAAACGTCACATAATTTTTTTAAAAAATGAGAAGACAAACTGCAAACTTAGAGAAAATGTTTGTGAAAGACATAGTTGATAAAGGCCGTCATCTAAAATATACAAAGAAGTCTTAAGACTGAACAGTAAGAAAAAGAACAAACCAATTAAAAAATGGGCAAAAAAAACTAGATAGACAACTCACCAAAGAAGACATAAGGATGGTTTTAGGTCTTATATTTCAGTCTTTAATCCATCTTGAGTTAATTTTTGTATAAGGTGTAAGGAAGGGGTCCAGTTTCAGTTTTCTGCGTATGGCTAGCCAGTTTTCCCAATGCTACTTATTAAATAGGGAATCCTTTCCCCATTTCTTGTTTTTGTCAGGTTTGTCAAAGAAGAGATGGTTGTAGATGTGTGACGTTATTTCTGAGGCCTCTGTTCTGTTCCATTGTTCTATATCTCTGTTTTGGTACCTGTACCGTGCTGTTTTGGTTACTGTAGCCTTGTAGTAAAGTTTGAAGCCAGGTAGCGTGATGCCTCCAGCTTTGTTCTTTTCACTTAGGATTGTCTTGGGTATACAGGCTCTTTTTTGGTTCCATATGAAATTTAAAGTAGTTTTTTCTAGTTCTCTGAAGAAAGTCAATGGTAGCTTGATGGGAATAGCATTGAATCCATAATTACTTCGGGCAGTATGGCCGTTTTCATGATATTGTTTCTTTCTGTCCATGAGCATGGAATGTTTTTCTATTTGTTTATGTCCTCTTATTTCCTTGAGCAGTGGTTTGTAATTCTCCTTGAAGAGGTCCTTTACATCCCTTATAAGTTGTATTTCTAGGTATTTTATTCTCTTTGTAACAACTGTAAATGGGAGTTCACTCGTGATTTGGCAATTATTGGTGTATAGGAATGCTTGTGATTTGTGCACATTGATTTTGTATCCTGAGACTTTGCTGAAGTTGCTTATCAGCTTAAGGAGATTTGGGGCTGAGATGATGGGGTTTTCTAAATATACAATCATGTCACCTGCAAACCAACAATTTGACTTCCTCTTTTCCTAATTGAACACCGTTTGTTTCTTTCTCTTGCCTGATTGCCCTGGCCAGAACTTCCAATACTATGTTGAATAGGAGTGGTCTGAAGAAAACCTAGGCAATGCCATTCAGGACATAGGCATGAGCAAAGACTTCATGACTAAAACACCAAAAGCAATGGCAACAAAAGCTGAAATTGACAAATGGGATCTAATTAAACTAAAGAGCTTATGCACAGCAAAAGAAACTATCATCAGAGTGAACAGGCAACCTAAAGAACGGGAGAAAAATTTTGTAATCTATCCATCTGACAAAGGGCTAATATCCAGAATCTACAAAGAACCTAAACAAATTTACAAGAAAAAAAAAAAAAAAACATCAAAAAGTGGGCAAAGGGTATCAACAGACACTTCTCAAAAGAAGACATTTATGCAGCCAACAAACATGAAAAAATGCTCAGCATCACTGGTCATTAGAAAAATGCAAATTAAAATCACAGTGAGATACCATCTCACACCAGTTAGAATGGCCATCATTAAGAAGTCAGGAAAGAACAGATGCTGGCAAGGACGTGGAGAAATAGAAACAATTTTACACTGTTGGTGGGAGTGTAAATTAATTCAACCATTGTGGAAGACAGTGTGGCAATTCCTCAAGGATCTAGAACCAGAAATACCATTTGACCCAGTAATCCCGTTACTGAGTATATATCCAAAGGATTACAAATCATTCTGCTATAAAGATACATGCACACATATGTTTATTGCCACACTATTCACAACAGCAAAAACTTGGAACCAACCCAAATACCCACCAGTGATAGACTAGATAAAGAAAATATGACATATACACCATGGAATACTATGCAGCCATAAAAAAGGTTGAGTTCATGTCCTTTGCAGGGACATGGATGAAGCTGGAAACCATCATTCTCAGCAAACTAACACAGAAATAAAACCAAACACCACATGTTCTCATTCATAAGTGGGAATTGAACAATGAGAACACATGGACATGGACACAGGATTGGAACATCACACACTGGGGCCTGTCAGGGGCTGGGCCGCTAGGGGAGGGATAGCGTTAGGAGAAATACCTAATGTAGATGACAGGTTGATGGGTGCAGCAAACCCCCATAGCAAGGTATACCTATATAACAAACCTGCACGTTCTGCGCATGTATCCCAGAACTTAAAGTATAATTTTTAAAAGATATACAGATGGCAAATAAGCATATAAAAAGATGCTCCCCATCATATGTCATCAGGAAAAAGCAAATTAAAATGTATTATCTTTATTATTTATATATTGATTTGGTAAGATATTACTTTTAAAAAAGCTATTAGACTATAAGTGCCCCCAATATTTATATATGTTGCCTCAATGTTCAAAGTTTATCTTTTTTTTTTAGCAAGTTGATCTGTGTCTTAACTTTAATTCTATGCTAATTAGAAAATCTAAGAAAATAACTAAAAGAAAGGACAATTTACCCAGTCCATCAGTGGTAGTCATGGCAGGAAACAGAATGCACAAACTAATTATTGCAAAGAGTTTAATGGAGAAAGTGTTCATAAACATGTGTTCAGGTTTATAGGAATCCATTAAAGGATCGTGAAATATCCTGAGGCAAGTGACATCATTCGTTAATACTGCTAGGCCTGAGAAGTCCAGGAGAGCTGACAAGAACACAACTAGCAAGATAACTAACTCTAGGAGCTGGGCCTCTTAACAAGACTTGTTTGGTCTTTGGTAGAGGAACACAGCCTCTTCCAACCCCAGTACAAGCAAGAGAGGAGCAGAGCCAGGGGAATATACACGGAGGACCTCTTCTTTCTCCAGGATTATGATCTGCTTGTGACTGTTGATTTGCAGAACCCAACTAGAAGTCAAAGGGCAAGGGAGCCTTGGTGTAGTTGTGGTACATATAGGCCAAGTCTCTGAGGTATGGATCAAAGAGGTGAGGGGTGTGGTATGTGTAGACAAACATGTTGTTGGGGGCAGATACACACACACACAGCTACTCTGATGAAAACTCTACAAAAGATCTGGAAGATAACTGAATTTAAAAATCAAGAAATTCATTAAGAAATTAAGGCTGGGTGCGGTGGCTCACACCTGTAATCCCAGCACTTTGGGAGGCCGAGGCAGGCGGATCACGAGGTCAGGAGATCAAGACCATCCTGACTAACACGGTGAAACCCTGTGTCTACTAACAAATATAAAAAATTAGCCAGGCGTGGTGGCAGGTGCCTGTAGTCCCAGCTACTTGGGAGGCTGAGGCAGGAGAATGTTATGAACCTAGGAGACGGAGCTTGCAGTGAGCCGAGATTGTGCCACTGTACTCCAGCCTGGGCCACAGAGCGAGACCCTGTCTCAAAAAATAAATAAATGAATAAAAACCTGAGGTTCCCATTATTAGATGAATTGTTCAAGGTTACACAAAAATTGACCTCTAAATCCATTTAACTAATTTGTCTACCATAATTCTCAACATTTGTTGACATCTCAAAGAGATAGAAAAATTAGGAGGAATCATGGTCTATTTAAAAATTTTGTAAGCCAGAGGGGTATAAGAAAGCCAAAGCAGGAGATCTAGGGCCTTATTTTTACTAGAGAATATGAGAGAGAGAGAGAGAATAAGAGAGAGCGAGACAATAAGAGAGACAGAATAAGAAAGAGAATAAGAGAGAGAGAGAATAAGAGAGAGAGAATAAGAATGGATATGAATATATAGGGAGTTTAGCTTTTGTTAAAATGATGCATTAACTTTGGAGAACATGCTGCACAGTAGTAACCATTACTCATTTTGAGCATTTTGCTCCAAAGTCAGAACATGTGTGAATTTAGATTTTCTTGAAGCTCACATGCAAACTTCAGTTTGGGAGGCATGATGGCATGAACAGCTCTGGCTGGTTCACTTTATGCTGACTCTCAGATAAAACAGAATCTTGATTTTGGCAGCCAGAGGTTTTACTCTTCTGACCCAAGGCTCTATCCATCCACGCATCCACCCACCCACCCACCCTTTCACCAAGGGTGGTAATAGGAGACTCAATATTCACTTTTAAAACCAATTTCTCATTTTTGTGTGCCTGTAAACAAAAGGCATATATAATGAGGGTCACTATGATTCTTTTAAACTGTGTTTATGATTGCTTTCTAAAGAGCGGCAGTAACAATAAGAAGTACATTATGTAAAAGTGATTGGAAAATTAAAGTGGAAACGGATAGAACACTACCAGGCAGCCTCCATGGTTGGGTTGACATTTCACTCGCATTTTTACAAACACCTAAAGAAGATTAAAATAAGTTTCTGAAATATAGTCTGGTTAAGCAACATTTTTGTGTCATTTTAATGGTTAAAATTAGTGTAGACTCCATTGCAATGTCAACGAAGTATTGTTAAGGAAAGGGACTGACAGTGCCGATTGGTGGCCTGGCACTGAGAAATTGAACATAAAGCAATGCAAAACTAAACAGAAGTTCCAGGAATGTAAATTTGGCTTACCCCTCTGATAAGCCAACTTCTTAGCCTGGAACATGGCTTCTTATGGCAAACCATCCATTCTTGATATAAGACAATGATGTTTGAATAAAATAATTTTTTATGGATTAGCTGTCATTTGAGTGGTTGTTTATAATTTAATTCTGTCTTTCTATGAAAAACATTTTTTCCTTTCTGTCAAAACTAAAACCATTACTTCAACCCTAAACACATAAATTTTGTTTTTTAAATGTCACTACAAACAATGTCTCAGTAACTTTATGAGTCCAAGCTGAATCAAAATTATTTTTTAAAAAATTTAAATAGAACAATTATTACATTGCTTCATGCATTTCCAATTTAAGGTAACAATATATAGTCATCCAGATAGAACTCACTATGACTCAATGGATCTACCTTTATGATACTTCTTTCTAAATGTGCTATGTATATTGAGTACTGTGACAGAGCAGGAAGTTGCTCAATAACAAATAGTTTTTGAATTGAACATTCTATATGTAGAGTTTACTTTCACAGCTCTAATCTTAACCTTAACAATAGAATAATAATTCCAGAGTTAACGGTTAAATAGATCTTAAAGGTGTAAAAGACCCACTAACTTTATGCCATAAATTATGAGGTACAGACTTCTTTAACTATATATTTGTTACTGTTCTAATAAAATCCACTTCAGAGATGGAGAAAATTCCTAGAACAGCATCCTTCTTTGCTGCTGTGTTCATTTTATTCATTGCAATAAAACAATTCTCATTTTGAAAGGCTTGAATAGAAACCTCACATAAACTCTTCTCTATTCCATTATGTTCGCCACCTCTTACTCTAAGAAATATGTATTTTGGCAGGCAACTTCAGTCACGCAGATAGGTTAAGTGGTAAGATATTGACCATGGCTTATTGGAGAAGTGATAAGGCAACAAATCCCTTTCAAAAACATCTTCCCTTCCTACAAAACATACCACTGATAATTTCACTAATATTGTACTGTATTCCTGGCCATTTTAAAATCAGAATCAGAAAATAATTTCTGAAAACATGTAATTAAGTCAATTTCCTTATTCAACAAATAGGGAAATTAAGTGTCAGAGATATTCAATTATTTGGCTAAAGTCAACTAACCACACAAATAATAGATATAGGACTATGGGCTGTCTTCTGATTCCCCATCAGTATACTTTTGCTTCATTAAGCTTTCTTTAGCTTGAGTCACCAAAAAATGCTTAGCTTGAGTTAGTGATTTTAGCTTCCTCTTTCAGTTTCTTGTCTACCTAATCCAAAGCATATACCCTGGTACAGCAGGATGTGTTAATAATTTGCACATACTTTGCCTTGGCTTGTAATGAAAAAACTATGGCAAACACTATCATCCATATATTTTTGATCCATAAGCTGGAGCTGCCCTGAATGACCTTTAGGCTGAGATGGGGTTCATTGTTACTTCAGCAAAAGTCAGGGACAAATTTCATGTAACCTTTCTAAGGGAATAATATTCCCTATAGGTAAGCTTCCTGCAGAACACATGTCTGAGGATTTAGTCCTCTACCAGGTGTTTTCCGTAAGCACTGGGCTGTTCCTGATAACAACTCCAAGGTGGAAATCATGGGGTTTTCATGAGACAGGACTTGTTTACACACACACACACACACACACACACACACACACACACACACACACTACAATTCCAGAGGACACACGTGGAACTGTTGGAAACAGAACTTAGAATTGTTAGAGATCCCTTCATGAGACACATCGCAGTGGTTGCCACAGCTCACACATACACACACAATGTGGTCTCCCACTGGACCTCCCAGTTTAGTCCCAACAATTCAAGTTAAGTTCAGCCCCTGTCAAAGGGACTGCCTCAAGGCAGTCAGCTTCAAGTAGCCCTGCTTGCTGATGCCAATTCATCTGTTCCACAAGGTGTAGGCATCGGGAAATGTCCTTTGAGGAAAGAGCAGGAGCTGGGGCCATCCCCTGGTCTCTCACTGTAAAAGACTTCAGCAAAGGGATGGTTTGTTTGAATTCAAGGTGCTTGAAGCAGCTTGGAAAGTAGCATGGGATAAATGGCCCATAAAAGCAACCTAAAGAGCTATACAGGTGGTTTCCTCCTGGGAGGAAGGCTCCAGGAGCCATTTCTGAAAGACAAGTGTCATTAAATCCCCTGCCCCTACTGCCCGAGGAGCCTAATGTGTTTCCTCCTCAGGTGCCCTGGATTTTGCTATTCTTTGGTACAAAGTCTTCAGGTCCAATTTCATTAACTATAACTACATTTTTTCTGTCATTCCCTACTGAACTTTTCATCCAAAAAGTCGATGCAAAAGAAAAAACAAAAGGAGTTTCACAGAAACTTTTTCATGCAATCTAAACATATTTAAGTCCAAATCTCCAAAGTCCCCTTTACGGCCAGGTCGATGTGGGGTTACCTTTAGGAGAAAGACAGTCACATCATTCTGCCAAGGGGAATGCTCTGAGGGAATTCCTGAAATTTACAGTGTTTCTAGTTAATCTAAATCATTCTTCATCCTTTTTGTTCAAATCATAATCTAATTTTTAAAAAAGCCTGGTGAGATCGGCCTTATTATATGCCATTGCTTTTTATAATTTCTCTAATCTTGTAAACAATACTGCACTATTACACCAGCTGCATAATGATGAAATTGAAGTTCAGGAAGGTTTAGCGACTTTATAGGTAGCAGGTGGTCCCAGTATGAACTTAGTTTTGACTGTACCCAAATGTGGTGTACATTACACTTCAAAAATCTTTAAGCTGCTCCATAGAGGGGTTTTAGGTGCAGAAGAAAACTGTGTGAAGTAGGGGCTGATTACAAAAAGGTGAAAAGAGCACATTCTAAACCTTCCACCCTGTTTGAACTAGATCACCTCCTCCTTGGTGATAGATAATAGATAGGAAGATGGATGGATTCTGAAGAACATTTTGTTTGAATAGATGTTTAAGATGTTTAAGAACTAGACAGATTAAGTAACTGCAAGGTAACTAAGTAGACTTTTAAGAACTTTTTGTTTTGGTAGATTTTTTAAAGAAAAAAAAAATAAACCACTAAGCTTCACCATGCTTTATCTGCTTAAAAACTAAAAGGTAACGATGCTCCCACGTCAAACTTCATATACCATAATAGGCAAAAATATTCACACACTATATATTTGAAATTTTCATTAGCATTCCTAAAGATTGGTTAGAAGACAGAATTTTGAAGAAAGAATCTTCTATAAGTATGTGCATGGACCTTTAACCCAAAGTCTCTTTATGTATCAGTTTAGGAATTTCTCGAGAAAAGCAGCATTTATATTTACTGCAGTTATGGTTACACATCTATAGAGGCAACATGTGGAACAATAAAAATCCAGTATTGCCATATGTATCGACCACCTCCTTCAGGATAAGCCCTTTATTAGGCCTTGTAATAGATAACAAAAAAAAAAGAAGTCATTGTAGTGTGACTAAATTTGGCTCTATTAAAACATGGGTTAAGTTGAGTTGCAACCTATGATAAGAGACCTACTTCATAAACATATAAACTCAGGTTTGAGTGTTGTAGTAGTAAGAAGTAATGATGGTATAGGTAGTGACATTAGTAGTATTAGCAATTACTGTAACAGTCAACATTGTCAACGGTTTAACCTGTGTTAAGCTATGTAACAAAAAGTTTTTATGCATAAAGCTGACTCATTTAATTTCCACTTTAATTCTCAATTCTCAACTTCAGTTTTAGAAATACAGTATTAAATATAAAGCAACTAAAACTGAAAAGAAACAGATTGCTAGTAAGTTAAGCAACAGCTTTTCACTAACAGGCAAGCGTTCAGGTGCAGACCTCTCTGACTCTAGAGTCTGTGCACTTATACTACAGTTCCTCAGAGAAGACATCTGAGACACCCTATTAGGAAGAGACAGAATAAGATATCCAGGACAAGGTGGGTCCTTCCTCAAGTCAGAAAGAACTACAGAAAGAAATCTGTTTAAAACAGGCCCAAGGGATTTATTTTGGACCTCCACTTCTGTCCAAAAGAGTGAGTAAAAGGAACTGGATTTATCTTTCTACTTAACACAGCCGAAAAAAAATTAATATATGAAATAGGCACTGGACACCTAGCCAATTAATGACCATGATTCTTGAGAGGTGGAAACAAATCAGGTGAGTCTATGATTGCTGCAGCTTACTGCCATGAAAGACACAACACAGAGTGGGGAGCCCAGGCAGATGCCAACATAGCCAAGACCAGGGAGAAGAAAAAAAGCCAGACTCAAAAATTCATAATAAAGTTCAAGGGCCTATAAGCAACAAAGCAATGTTGAAAAGGAACAAACATGAAAGACTAACCCTACAGCATTGCAACACTTAAAGTTATAGTAATCCAGACAGTGTGGCACTGGAATATAGGTAGACACATATACCAATGGAACAGAATAGAGATTTCACAAATGACCCAACATATATAAATGACTGATTCTTAACAAAGCTTACATGCAATCAACTGAAGAAAGGGTAGTTTAAAGAAATAATGCTTGGACAATATTCATATGTAGAAAAATATTATTTAATACATACTTCATATTAAAAATAAACTAAAAATGAATTGTGTAATTAAATGTAAAACCCAAAATAAGCTGCTAAAGGAAAACATGAGAAAATATTTATTAACTTGCATTAGGGAAATATTTCTTAAATACTATGTATAAAACACAAACCCTAAAAGAAAAAGTGAACAAATTGACTTTATAAACATTAAAAGCTTCCACTTCTTTTTTTGTTTGTTTCTTTTTGGCTAGTCAAGTGAAGCAGTGGAGGTGGAGAAGGAACAAAGAAATCTGTAACTGGTAGTTATCAATTAGTTCTAAACACCACTGCATTCAGATGATCAGAAGTTTCTACTTTTTAAAGACACTTATAGGAGAAAACATTTGAAAGCATATATCTGATAAAGAATTGTATCCAGAATATACAAATAACTCATACTCAATAATAAACAGAATAGGAAATATGCAAATATTTGAAAAAACAAAGAACAGTGAATGGTACATAAACACATAAAATGATGCTCAACATATTTATTAGATAAATGCATATTAAAACCATAGTGGTATACCAATATATGCTTTTAGGATGGCTAAAATGTAAAAGGCTCTCTCTACCAAGTAGTGGTAAGAATGTGAAGGAACCAAAATTTCCATGCACTGCTAGTTTCAATGTAAAATACTACAAAAACTTTGGAAAACTATTACTTAAAATGTTAAATTTAAAGAAAAATTTCTGAAATGATAAATATACACTGACCATATAATCCAGGCATTTTACTCCTGGATATTTACCTCCTCTCCTCCCAAAATGAGAATGTATATCCACACAGACTTGCACACAGATGTTTACAGCAGCTTTATTAAAATGTCCAAAAGTCAAAATGTCCCTCCAGAAGTGAATATATAAACAATCGTGGTACATTGATACATCAGTACTAAATAATACAAAGGAATGAACTATTGGCACACAACAAAATGGATGAATCTCAAAATAATTTCACTGAGTTAAAGAAGCCAAACAGAAAGGAGGACATACTATATGATTCCATTTATATAAAATTCAAGAAAATGCAAACCAATCCACAGTGACAGAAAGCAGAATAACGGTATTCCGGAGATGGTAGGGTGAGAACGGGAGAAGGGATTAAAAAGGGGGCACCAGGAAACATTTGGAAGGAGATGGATATATTTGTCATCGTGATTGTGGTGATACTGTAATGGGTTATATGACATGTCAAAACTTATCAAATTTTACACTTAATATATGTGAAGTTTGTTATATATCAGTTAAATCCCATAAAACTATTTTTAAAAAAATAAGAGACATTAACCTCAAATATGTCCTGGTGAAATCAATTTAAACTGCAATTTGACCATGAATAACAGAAAAGGCTCAGTAGCTATTTTGTAATTGCTATTTCAATGTAGTTTCACTGATTTTCATATTTTGATTTTTGAAAATGTCTCCATTAGACTCCTTTCTTTCTGTAAACGACTGTTTTGAAATAACTTCTCTTGTTTATATCTAAAAAGGTCAAGTTAAATTGAATGGAAATCAAAGTTTTCCATATCTATCTTCAAACTCGGAATTGACCAGGTTATAATTGATCCCGGACACTCTGTCAGAAATCACTTACATCATCTTCTGAAGCCCACCGAGATGCAGATTAACCAGCTATTCCCAAGAGAGCTGATTACACTGGCTTGTCAACTTCAAACACTTAATTAACAATTTCTTGGGCTGACCCCTCTTAGACACCTAGAATCTAAGAAACTAAATATAAAAATTAGGAAAGGATTTTAAATGTGTCATATCTTAGCATCAATTAAGGAAAATGTCAGCATATTTAATGCTGGACTTTTGAAAGGTATTGAATAGATTTAGTATCAAAATAAATTCTTAATTTTGGAATAAAGAAATTCATGGCTATAATACCATTGAGAATTATACTGTGCTGTTTCCGTGCTGATCTTGTGTTTCCTGCCCTATTCCTCCATCGGGTCCTTTTTACACTATTCTATACAATTCTATCTACTATGCAATTATCTGCTGTGATCACAATCACAGTACAAAACGATGTGAACTCCACTTATCCTGCAAGGCACAGAGGATCACGTCCCTCTAAAGAAGAAACTTTGGAAAAGATAGGCCATATTGTTAAATAAAGGACATAGAAAAGGAGGACTTTGGTAATTTTGCAAATATTGAGATAAAATATAATATTTATGATGCTATATAAAGCATTAATATTTGCAAGCTAATAGGAGGTACATATAATCCTCTGTTCATGCAATACTTGGCATATATTGCCTTTTGATTTGCTAGATAAATTCCTTTGCCTATATAAAAAGCAGATTGACAGAAAAATCAATGCTTACAATTCAGAATGTTTGTCCATGGGATTTTTATCTCATAGTTTATCTAATATTATAACTCACTGTTTGTTCTGTGCATGGAGACTTGGCACATGTTGTGTGTCCTTCAACAGTCACACCTGTTTTTTACTGTTTTGAAAGATATCTCAACAATTTGAGGTGCATGTCCCTCAGGGTGAATCCACTACATTGCCTAAAATTTAAGTCAGACCATTTGAAACATACCATCTACATATAATGAACAAAAATCTATTTTCAAGTATTTTAGCAGAAAAACAATAAGACAAAACATTATTTGTAAACATATTAGGCTAATATCAAAATCTAAGGAGAATAAGAATAATGTGCCAACTGCTCTACCTCCTGCAACATTATGGTGGGTAGGCAAGAAGAATAAAGCAACTTATAAACATAATAGACATCCCAGGAGATCCTAAGGGTATGGTTAGGTATCCTATAAAGGAGAGCATTCTTAGAGAAAAAAAAAGGATTCCAAGCTGCAACCTGTGATCTACTTCCTGACTAAGCTTTCCTTACTCAGTTAGTCTAAGTATGTAGAAGAGATTCAGTAGCTGTTTGTAGTCATTTGCTAGGGCTGCCTTAAGAAAATGCTATAGACTGGGTGGCTTAAACAAAATATTTATTTTTTCACTGTTCTGGAGTGTAGGAATCTGAGACCAAGGTGTCAACTGGGTTGATTTCTTCCAAGGCCTTACCCCTCAACTTGTGGGCAACCACCTTTCATCTGTGTGTTCATATGATCTTCTGTGGGTCTGTTTAATCTCCTTTTTTAATATTTTTTTGAGACAGTGTCTTACTCACCCAGGCTGGAGTGCAGGAGTGCAGTGGCATGATCACAGCTCACTGCAGCCTTGACCACCTGAGCTCTAGTGATCCTCCCACCTCAGGCTCCCTAGTAGATACAATTACAGGCATGCGCCACAATGCACAGCTAATTTTCTGTGTGTGTGTTTGTGTGTGTGTGTGTGTGTGTGTATTTTTTGTAGAGACAGGGTTTCACCATGTTGCCCAGGCTGGTCTCAAACTTCTGAACTTAAGCGATCCACCTTCCTCAGCCTTCTAAAGTGCTCAGAATACAACATGAGCCACCACAGCCAACCTCCTTTTAAGGAAAACAGTCACATTGGATCACAGTGCAGCCTAATTTTACCTTAATTATCTCTTTAAAGGCCCCATCTCCAAATACAGTCACATTCTTAGTACTGAGAGTTAGGGCTTCAACATATGAATTTGAGGGATAATATGGTTTGGCTGTTTCCCCACCCAAATCTCATCTTGAATTGTAGTTCCATAAGAGGCTTTTTCCACACCTTTCGCTCTGCACTTCTCCTTCCTGACATCACGTGAAGAAGGACATATTTGTTTCCCCTTCCACCACGACTGTAAGTTTCCTGAGGTCTCCATAGCACTGCGGAACTGTGAGTCAATTAAACTTCTTTCCTTTATAAGTTACCCCATCTCAGGCAGTCCTTTATAGCAGCATAAGAATGGACTAAGTGGAGACACTATTCGGCCCACAACATCATTCAATGTGATACCCCATCCTGATATCACACAGATGCCATTCTATCACACACACAAACACACATGCACACACACACACACACACACACGAGTCTTTTAGGCTATTATGTTTCACTCCAAGTTTTATAAATAGTACACATAGTATATACTACTATTAACAAGTAGTACATAGTAAATATTGAATGAAGAACTCAACAAATTTGGTGAATGATTTTATTTCTTTAAGTATTTAATATTTTTGTTAATGTTTGTGAATTTCTCCCTCATTGGATTGTTAACAAACTTGGAGAATTTGTGAAGTTACAGAGAAAGCAAGATGAAACAGAGAATAATTATTATAATCATCATTATCTCAGCCATATTGAATTTATCCCCAAAACTAAATTAATTATATTAAATATATAAGCCAAAACAAAACTGTTAATCTCCCCTTTCTCCAAAATTTGGCCTTACTTCTATCTTCCCCTGAGAAAACAGATCCACCACTTTTATTAAACCAAAAACCTGAGTTGCCCGTGAATCCTTTCATTCACAAAACACCCACATTCATTTTCTTAGCAAGTTTCACCAGCTCCACTTCCAAAATGTATCCCAAATCAATTCACTTTACATTCACTTTACTCTTATTTCTACCACTCTTGTCCAGGCCACCATCTTTTATAACATGGACTACTCTAGTAGCTCCCCCCACCTCTAAATGCCTTATTCACTCAGGAGCCAAGGTAATCTGGCTAAATATTAATCAGATAACATAACTCTCCTATTTAAAGCTTCCTAGTGTCTTAGAATTAAATCTATACGCACTTAAAAAGAATATCATGACCTGGCCTCTGCCTACCTCGTAGGATTTCCCTTCCACCATATGCTCCAATCATACTGTTCTTTCTATTACCTACTATGTAGGGTTTGCCTTGGAGTCTTAGTTTCTAACAGATAGAGCAGGTCTACTAACTGTTCTCTGATTAGAAACTTCGTCTATTTAATCTGGGTATAGCTGAAATGTCACCTCCTCCAAGAAGTCTTTTTCTTATTCTAGTCTCAAGTGGCCTCCAAATCACTCTCTATTACCCTATTATAATTTTCTGTATAGTGCTTATTGTTGTCTAGTATTTTTCTTTTTTTATTTTTTCTCTTTATGCATTACACGAGAATTTTGACCTTGACCATCTTGATTGATGCTTTAACCCCAGAACATAAAACAATGCATGGCAGAGTGGTACCCGATAAATATTTATAAAATAAATGAGTTACCATCTGTTCTTTAGAATGACAACATGGGATTCTTGACCTTACAAGATGGTCATCAAAATTCACCCTATAACTTTGTTTCTACAGCTGCTCTTAAGATTCCTGAGATCACTAAAAGAAATGAACAGGACCAATTGCGCATATCTTTATTTCTTTTTATTCTTCAGTCAATGCTTTGCAACAAAGACAATGACTATGATATCTGACCCTCAGGAGCTCTGATGAGAATCTACTCTCGTCCAATTCACTAACCTAGTCACTAATGACTTTTGGCAGCACAGGCAAGAGCTCTAAAAGAAAGCAAAAATCAGGAAATTATTTCTAGCACATTTTGAGTATTTATGAACTGTTGCTCATGGAAGTAACTATTAGTAGCTCAACGCCATGAAAAAGAACTTTCTATACAAAAACATACGTAACAATCACAATTCCAAAATGGCATAAAATGCTTTTGCTATCCTGACTTCTTACAACCATATCTACTAGAAGTTTTTGACTAGAGTATAATATTATATTAATAAGTTTGAGTTAGTGAGAGAGAAAAACTCATTACCTTCTAATTCTATCAAATTCTGCACAGTTGCCTAGATTTACTCCTTTAGAGAATTGTAAGGAATCAATAGATTTTTTTTTTTTACTTTCCCTGGGGATAAAGTATGACAAACTTCATCAATCTAAGAGAAAATAGTCACGATACCCTCTCCAGTAATCACCAACTTCTTCTTGGGGTATGGCAGAACATAAGAAGCACCTTGAGAAGCAGGGAAATATTAACTTTTAATGTATTTGGGCAACAAGATTTAAAGTCATCTGAATTAGCAGGATATATTGTTCGAGGAAGAGCTGGTGGCTTTTAATTAGTGCTTAGTTTAGAAGTACAAAGTTGAATGTGCCTTAGTTTTGTTGGTTCTTTTCCAACTGATAAATCATTTTCTGTCTCCAGTGAATTGGTTTAGCTTTGTCTTACCATAGATATAATTGTGAATTTTACTCCCAACTGAGCCATGAATCAATAAAAGTTTATAAAAATCTTTGTTTTCAGGCTTAAAATATGATCTTAAAGACTACACTGTAGACCACTGAGTTTTTATTCACTATCCTGCTGACATTTTTAGTAATGAATCCTCATGCATTTTTGGCTTTCCCTTTCTATTCCTTAGTCACAGTCCCTGTCTCCCTTAAAGTGTTATTTCTTTTTCTAATTCCCCATTCCTCTCACCCACTGTCACAGTCACAGATCTTTTACCAGAAAACGTATGAGCTGAGAAACATTCAGTGTTTATCATACAGATGTCAAAAGAATAGATATCCCTTGATAAGAAAAAACATTAAAGTGTCATTTTCTAAGAAGTTCTTGGATTATATATCTTAATATATATGTAAGAAAAATAATTTGTCATTAATTATAGTTATTCATTAAAGCTTTCTTAGTCAAACAAGCATCATGAAATTTATAAATGATACTGAGTTATTTTGGTCAGTTATCCAGTTAGAAATCTGCTCCCCAAAGATGACTCTTGAGGCTGCAAATACTAATTGGCTTTCAGTGGGTAACAGTGAGTATATATAGTCACACATTTAAGGAAAGAAGCCAGGCAGCTGGACTCCCCACTGCTCAACAATGGTCTTGTGTCTAATCCAAAAGTACTACTTGACAGGAAAATCCTTATTGTCACGATTGCTCATGGTTGATGGTGTTTTTCTAACAAAGTTAGCTATTCACCTGAGGGCATCTTATTTCACACAAAGAGCAATGACTCACAGGAACTGGGAAGAAAAAGAAACTGACGAATTTCCTGAATACCTCTGCTACTGCTATATAATTAGCATTTGGCTATATGTATTATTTTATTTTTAGATGACATTTTGGGGAACACTATTAAATCATAACGGGTAGCCAAAAGGAGGCGGCCCGTAATCATGCTAAGAATAGAAGTGTAATGCAAAGTCAAAGAGTTGAACAATTTGGTTTGAAACCTGGCCCTGACATGTATTAACTATATTTCATTTTGAAAACTGCATAATCTGAGTTTTAATTTCCTGATTAGTAGATAGTAAGTATGCTTACTTTACTGAGTTCTTAAAATGATAAATGAAATAAATAAGGAATATATGGCACTTTGCAGAGTTTGTTTCACATTATATAAATAAGAATTGTCTATCATTATCATGAATGTTAACTAACTTGACTAACAGTTCATCAAGCCATTTCACCCTATGAGAAAGGAAACAGACATAGAGGATTAAATAATTTGTCCAGATTACAACTAGTTAGTAACAGCCAAAACTAAAACCCATGTTTCTAAATTTCAGAGCTGCATTCTTTCCATAGCTATGACTCCTTCCTCTGATGTTTCTGACATTGCTCCATGGATTTAATCAGACAATTTAAATATAGAGTTAGAATCATCAATTAACTCACTGACAACCTCATGCAGCTGGTGAAGTGGGGGGTCTTTCTAAAGAAGAAAGTGTTTATGTATTGAAATAAGGAGACATGGATAATCTGTTTTGATGATCAGAAGAACAGACTTGTTCCAGAAAATCAAGATGCTTTTAAATCAAGATGTTTTTTACTAGATCCTATTCTCTTTTTGTTATTACCATTTGTAAGGGAGGGTTGGGAAATCAGGAATGGTTGCTGTTGGCAGCTATGAGGATTGCGTGTGTAGCTGCTACTGACATTAGCTGCTACTGACATTATAGAAATCAGAATAAGGAGTTTTGTTAGGAAGAATGAATCCAGCTATCTAGCACTGTAGCTAGCAATAATTATGTACATGTAGTGATAGTACACACATAACTGAAATGGATGTTTAATGATGTGCTAGCAAGTCAACTAAACCTTTTAATGGATTTTGTTGTGGGTGAGTTGGTATAAATGGGGATATCTTGAAGTAAAAGAAAGTAGAAGCAGCTCATAGAAAGGGATATTAATTATTTTCCTGTAGAGGGACATTTTTTAGTCTTTTTCTCTTACCTTCTCTCCCCCCTCCCCACCGTCCACGCACACATAAAAAAGTATTTCTAAAGGAAAGAAATAATATTTAGATTAGTATAAAAACAGCCCAAATATCACAGGTGAAGAGGAAAAATAACTAAATGACACGGAAAGTAACCATCAGAAAGCCATCGCAAGCAGCACAAAGAAAAACAGTGAGTTTAGTTGCACAGAAAGAAAGAAATCCGAGTAGAGAGAAAGAAAGCAAGCCAAAGAGGCACGATAGTATAGTGAAGAATAGAAAGTAAGGACACTGGAGGAAAAAAACAGGTGACAATTAATGCTAGAGAGAGGAGACCGAGTTGAAAGCAGCAGAACACCCAGATGGAAGCCAATCCGTGAGCTGATTTTAGAGCATCTTTCTCCTTTGGTCACAGTAACTCTCCTCCTTTATGCACCTTCTCTGCAGATACCTGAAATACAAGGTAGCTATGACCTGCCAGGTCCTCTTGTTAAGAGGTTATCAAAATAGATATCTCATTTATGAGACAAGCAGATTTCATATAGGTGCTGAAGTTCCTAATATCATCAAAATCCCATTATTTTTGGACATAGTTAAAAACAGAGAGGGAGCCCACCTGTTTCTGTAATGGTCAGTGAAGCTATTCAGATCACTCATGCCACATCACGGAAATATATAGCTAGACAAACATTTTTAATTAAAAATAATTTTAAATCTTTCATAAAACCATTATGGAAAGGCAGTGAGGAAGAGCCAAGCCAAAAGTGAAGAGAATACAAGGACCCAGACTGAGAGGAAAACACTGAAGCTACTTTTGCCCTGAGAGCATTTGCTGATAACATAAAATTAGACTCCTGGTTTTCTCCATTTTGTGAGGTGAGAGCAATGTAACTTAGAATTCAGAACCAGCATAAGATATATTTTAGCAGATTTAGATTTCAGCATTTCTACTCCAAGCTGGGGTTCCCTAAAGGTTGTGCCGTCAAGGTTAAGGAGAACAGAAAGTGAGGCAGTTATTACATGGGGAATTTGATCCCAGGCTTAACTTTCTTGGATCAGGGAATTTCAAAACCTAAACTTGGTTTAAGTAGTTACTGACTAGTAATGTGCTCTGGTGCTTGACAGAACCAAATGATATCTCCTTTGGAGGAAGCTGTCTACATGATACATCACAAATCAATCTTGCAATTTTTCACATGCAATATTGAACATACATTCAACGATAATAGAGAACATAAGAAACTGGAGAACAAAAATGAAAGAATTAGAACCAAAGAGACATGAAAAACTAGAATTAGCAAATGCAGATGATAAAGCAACAATGCATATAAAGAAATGAATGTGTTTGGCAGTTTTTAAATTTTAATTAATACATAACTGTTATGAGAGCTCTTTTAAGAAATTTAAGATGCAAGGAAAAAATAAAAAGGAATTAATTATTCCTAAAATATATAAAGTAGCATGTATTAATATGTATGCATTACAATGATTTAAAATGTAGTCCTCTTCCTGGACAAATATTAACACAATATCTTTAGACTAATTAGGAAAAAAGCTTTAAATCAACAGGTTTTACTTGTGGTATGGGAGGGTTTTTGGCGAGATATCTATACAATTGAGTATATATAGCAGTGAGAATGAAACAATGATCTAAATTTCTATTAATAAAGATTGATAATTGGTCAAACATTTATTGCTTAAAGCCAAAATGCTAGCGATCTTTTCCTAAGGGTACCTTATTGAATTTTCTAAGGCTCACCTTTAAAAAGGGCTTAAGTGGGAACTATGGATAGATATAGGGATAATTTTGGAATAAATATAATACAACCTTAAGCATGTAGAGACCCTCTAATTAGACAATGGATCTGTCTACATGTAATGATAATTCTGTCTAGAGTCATGCTTCTTAAACTTTGAGACAGGATCCCACTCTGTCACCCAGGATGGAGTACGGTGGCATGATCATGGCTCACTGCAGCCTTAGCCTCCCAAGTTCAATTGATCCTCCTGTCTTAGCCTCCTGAGTACCTGGGACCATGGGTGTGCACCACCATGCTTGGCCAAACATTTTTTTATTTGTAGAGACAGAGGTCTTACCGTGTTTCCCAGGCTGGTCTTGAATTCTTGGGCTTATGCAGTCCTCCCACGTTGGCCTCTCAAAGTGCTGAGATTACAGGTGTGAACCACTGCACTCAGTCTTTCTTATACTTTAATGTGTACATGAATCACCTGTGTATCTTGTTAAACTACAGATTCTAATTCATTAGGGCTGGGGTAAGCCTGAGAGTGTACATTTTCTAACCAGCTTCCGGTGACACTGATGCCGGTGGTTTTGACTAACAAGCAATGGTTCTTCAACTTTAGTCTTCATTAGAATCACCTGGAGGCTTCTTGAACTAGATTTCTGGTCTCCACCCACAGAGTTTTTGATTTAGTAGCTCTAAGTTGGAGCCTGAGTTTTTTCATTTCTCAAAAAAAAAAAAAAAAAAAAAATCCCTGGTAACGCTAATACTGCTGGTCCAGGTGCTGGATTTTGAGATCCACCAATTTGTTGTATAGGATTTGAAACAGGCAATAGAAAATGCCAAAAACACAGAATGAAATAGCTTTGTTCATCATCCAAGGCTCAAGCCAATCAAGCTTCACTGGCGAAAGCACCACGAGGAGCCTGGGCTAATAAGCTCTGCCAGATATCTTGACTACTAATTAGCTCTAGTGATTGCAAACATTCCACTGGTATGCTGGGACACACTAGCTTCCTGAGCCTAGTCAGGAAAACGGTTTGAAGCTTAGGAATTAAACATAACTCTATTGGTATTATTTCATATGTACAAAAAACTTATAATCAACTGTAGCCATTTTTACAGAAAAGGAGGGCCAGGGAGGTTGCTTGAGATCACACAGCCAGTGGCACAATTAAAATCAGCAAGACCTCTATTATGATTGTGTAAAATGAAATATTATTCCACAGTACACGGTGATTCCACCCAAATCTTTTCTCCTTGAAGCAGATGTTCCTTGAAATGTAAGCTTACACTATGAGTTTGGGGAAGAGAAGTCACTCAATTCTTTTCTGAAAGTAATTAGGCAGAAGATCAGGAATTATTTACTGCCAAGGTATTTAAAACACCTCTATTAACAGAAAAAAAGGAGGGGCAGGAAACTGGCTTTTATTGAGCAGCTATAATTTTCAGAGCCTATGCTACATACTCTGTCCAACATATTTATGTTTGATCCTCATAACACAGTTTAAGGATGAAGACCTTGGACCTCAAAATTAAAGTCACTATTCCAACGTCAAACACCTAAGAAAAAGAAGAGTTATTTATTCCATTTCTAAGGAATAGAACCCAATGTGCCATACTCTTGGCAAGCAGAACATTGGAGGAGGTAATGAAGTGGCCCCTGGGTAGAGAAGTAGTCCAGTGATTTAGAAGAAAGACTAAAGATTGATTGAGTCCATTTCATCTACAGGACATATGCAAAATCAGCCCCACCCTTATATTGCACCTAGACACATATATTCAATCACTAAATTGTTTTATAAGGATGTACCCTAGAAGTGCTGCACCAGAAATGGACAAAGCTGAAATTACCTTTCCTCGAAAACTGATTTCTTCACTTGTAGGCCTTATTTTAGAAAATGGCAACATCATTTTAAGCAATGCTGAAACCTGGGAGTCATCTTGACTCTTCCTCTTCCAAAACCACTACATCCACATCTGTCACTAATACCTTTCAACTCTACCTTCTCATGATATCTTAAAACATCTATTCCTCTCCATCTTACTTCCCTCACCAGAATTTAAAAGTAATTAACTGTGTTTTATCTTGACTATGAAAATATTTTGCTAACTGACCTTTTGTGGTATGAAAATATTTTCCTAAAAGTCACATGATCTGCCCACCCCCTGGCCCCTCCACCAGGATCCTCCAAACAAACACCCTGCCTAGTATATTCACTCTACCATGGTCCTGTTCCTGATATTTTTCTCAGCCTTGATTCTCTACTCTCCACCAAGCTCATGGAATCATATTAGTTTCCTGAACACAAAATGCTATTCCACACTTTTTTGTCATGGCCAACCTGCCTGAAGGAGCACAAAATGTAGTTTATAGGTCCTAGATAAACAGCCTGTTATCCTCTGGAATAAAAAAACATTAATCAGATGCAATGTCAGACTCACTTGAAAGATTTCTTAAAAAAACTTTGAGTCCCCCGAATGCCACAAACCTCAGTCATGAATCCAAGCAGAGGTTCTCTGAGTGTTCCTTTTAATTTTTCTTTTACCTAATCAGAATACCTAATCAGAAAAGTTATCTGCAGCGTGCCATCGGTGCTGGAAGGGGTAGTAGGGTTTCAAGAGCTCAGAAGGTCCTCCAAACCTGTCAGGGTAGAAAATAAACACAAACCAAGTGCCTACTTTGGGCCAGGTGCCCTTGATGCCTAAAATCTAAAGGAGTACTTACCAAAGTTTTATGTGCATAGGAATCACCTTCAGTCTTCTAGGGTGGGGCTGAACTTCTGAATTTTATTGCACTTACTAGTGATATTATTGGTGTCCTTCCACGGAGTACAATCTCAGTAGCAAAGTTCTAGTCTATTACAACACATCCTGCTGACATGGCATTGGGTTTGAAATCCCCACAATTATTATTTCTTTGTAATACCCTGAGAAAAAGCTGGTCTGCAGCTGATGGTATATTATGCATGTTTAGACCTATATTACCTATTCGGGCACCCCATAGGGACTACAGCAGCCATGAATGAGATACATACACTTAGATTAAAGGAAACAAGGTGATAGGATGGCAAATTTTGCCCATAGAGAAAGTAAGGAGGTGGCAGTCTGAGGAATGCAAGGAAAAAAGGATGAGAAACACCAGTGACAAACATCCTCATGGTCATCATAACTATCATTTTGTGAATATCTGTTATGTGCCCAGGTGTGCACTTTTAAGATAGGCTTTGACTAAAACATATATGAATCATTTTCCTTTTCTGCTTCTATTTTGGCACAGAAAACATTTAGGATGTTGTAATATATGTAATGAACAAAAATTTTTCTTTGTCTTTTGAAGCTGAGCCGTAGGTGTAAAATATTGTTTTGTTTCAGAAATGACCTTCATCCACTGACCTGAGTCTAAGCATGAAATGCTGCTTCTCCAACTTGCTGGTTCATGTCTTCCTGGAGCAGATGGGTTGGTTATTTTTGCCCAAGGGCTAGGAGACTTTGATCCCAAGAAAACATGCACTTAAGGCATTTTATTTGTGCCCTGACTGGCCTGAAGCTGAGTCCCCTAGGGAGGCTGTGCTGCATTCCTAATTTCCAGTGAAACAGATTAACTGAGATGTTTGTGCCCCAATCTAACAAAGAGCATCTTAGAGAGGAATACAGTCCTGCCCATGCTAATATATATATATATATATATATACACTATATAGTTATATTATAGTATAACATTATATTATATAATGTATTCTATTTAATATATATGATATACTATATATAATATAGTATATATAAAATATAGTATATATTATATTTTATATATATATGACATGCCCAGTATCTTTGTTAACAGTTTCCAGAAAGCTTCCTAGAAAATCAAAGTCAGTAGCTGTTATAGAGCCCTAGGAGAAGGCAATAAACTAACTTAGTGGCCAGAGTATCTTCTATATGTGTTTCCTGTCCCTTCAGCTACTAAACAAAATATTTAACAGGATGTGAGGCTGAACAAGACACCAAATCTATATGTGCATACTCAGTTACACATGTAGAATCACGAAGGCTGCATTTGCACCTACATATGACATGTCAAGCTTTCTACACAGTACATTTTGTATTAAAAGGCATAAAAATAGTCATTAAAATTGGATTCTCCGAAAACTACAAGATAAAAACTATCCTTTGAAGTCTGTGTTACAAGGCTCTTCACCATTTTATTCTAGCTAACCTGTCACAACTCATCTCTTGACTTGCATACTGGTCCCTCTTATAGTGCTAAACACCTGTAATATTGAACTATCTGTTGTTTTACGAATGTTTCAGGCAATTTTATATCTTTGTCGGTTTTGTGTGACCTATTCCTTCTGCCTTTCTCCGTATTTTTTTTATAGTAAACTCCTATTCATCCTTCTAAGTCCAGGTTAAATATCACTTCCTCCTGGCCATCTGCTACTTTTCCTGAATCAATCCATATTTGATCATGGTGCTATACTTCATATGTTCTTTTCTTATTATACTTATTACTCAATAAATTATAGCTATTTGTTTATATGTCTGTCTCCTCTACAACCATGGGTCATTTATTTGTTTTCATCTTTATAACTTTAGTACCTAATATAGTACTCAAAAATGCTTGTGAAATTGAAATTAAATTGAAGAACCTAGAAGAAACTGCAGTAGAATCTAGTTCACTGTTGACCAAGCACCTTTTAGAATGGAAAGAGATTTTAACAATCATGTAGTTCAGAGGTCGAATTATACAGATATGGAAATGAAGGCCTGGGGTGGTTTGTTGACTTGCTAAAGCTCATAGTTGGTTAATGGCATAGCCTGAATTAGAATTTGGTTCTAGGCCATAGCAGTGCGGCCACAAGTTGTTTTTCTTTTTGTTTGTTTGTTTGTTTTAGAGATGAGATCTCATTCTATTTCCTGGGCTGGAGTACAGTGGGATGATCATAGTTCACTGCATTCTCTAACTCCTGGGCTGAAGTGATTTGCCTGCCTCAGCCTCCCGAGTAGCCAGAACTACAGGCACACACTGCCTCATCTGGCTAATACTTTTTATTTCTTATAGAGGTCGGGTGTCACTATGTTGACCAGGCTGGTCTCAAACTCCTGGCCTCAAGTGTCTCTCTCCTCAGCCTCTCAAAGTGTTGAGATTGCAGGCGTGAACTACTGTGCCCAGCTCACAAGTACTCTTTGAACATGTAAAACAAATGCTGGACTATCTTTTATGAATCTGTCTGATGATATGCCTCACATGTTCATGGATCTGGTGCTATTATAGTATCTTTCCTTATGTAAGCAATAAGCATAATTCCGTTATGTCCGTGTTTTCCCCATGTGACAAGAAGGTGGTAACAATAATTTTAGTTTTATCTTGAATAAATAATGCCATGGGATATTCAATTGTACACTATGCCTCCCTTCCACCTAAAGTGGCCAAATTCATAAACCCATGAATATATTCATTAAGGAAAACATTTTCCCCCCTTATTCAATGCTGTACTGTTTTTCTATTCTATGAATTATAGAATGAAGGAGAAATTGGCCACATACTAATTCCTCAATTGTAGGAGTCCATAGTAATGTCCCACTCACGGTCTTTAACTCTTTAACTCAGCGTAGGCAGGGCGGGAGAGATGGGCGATACTGAAGGGCCAGAGTCAGCAAGGTTTTCTCTTTCCCTAAAGAACCAGGTACACAGAAGTAAAAGGGAAGGAAAGACTCTGACAATACACTTCCACCTGTTCCTCACCCACCTTGAGTTGATGCAACCTCAAACAATGATAACAACGGGCTGAAATCTATGGAACCAGAAAACTAGTTCTGAGTCTTTGAGTCTCTAGTCATGTGCATGAGGTGGCTCCCTGATTTTCCAATTTTTCTCACTTACAAAACAGAAAATTTGAACAATAATAATTCAAAAAAAGATGGCATATGGAAGAGGTATTATGCTAAGCACTTGGTGAATATTACTTTATTTAAAAGTAATAAATACTTGTTTATTTATTATTTGCTTGTTCATATTATTTTCTTCATTTTACACATGTATGCTAAAGATGTGTTAGAGATATGGTTCAAGTCCACGCTTGTCTAAGTGCAAAACCCACCTTCTTAACCACCTTTTGATACATTCTCCAAAATTGCATGATCTAATAAAACTTGAAAATCAGCCTGAATGTATATGAAGTAACATAACAAAGAAACTCATTAGTATTCTACCTTCTGGGGAGGTAGTCACCCCTTCCACTCTGCACACTAGTTTCTACAAATCAGATCAGACAAACCTGCTAAATACCACACAGGAATATGTACAGCCCACAACTCTGCTCAACAGCATCCAGCTACCTCTGAGAGAAAGAAGTGAGCTTTCAGTCTCTAGCAATAAGTCTTGTACTTGCAAGTGTAATCTTAAATTATCCATTTCACCTTCTGTAAATCCCAATTTTGTTTCAAAAATCAAGACAATCTACATCATCCCACTCTGTTAAAAAAGGAAAGGATAAGCACATACATGTGTAATCAAAGCCCGTTCCCATACATTGATGTGGCACTTAAATGAAGAAGCATAGAGACAGAAGGGACAGTAGCAGTCATTGAGCCTAAGCTTTAGAAGAAAAATGGACGACCCAAGATTGGCTTAAGTTTTAAATATGTATACAACAATCAATTGCTGCTTCTTTTCTAGAGGTCTCCTTTGATCAAATTATAGATGTTGCTTATTTACATTATAGATACAGAAGGAAGTAGGGGAGGACAAAACCTGAACTGGTAGCTGATAATCCTTTTCTCTATTTTTGCCTGGATTTCCAGCTTCTGTGTAACCTTGGTTAAACCGTGTCTTTTCTTAGGACCTCATTTTCATTTACAAAATGGGGAGGTTAGACCAAATTGTTCCTGAAGTCTTTTCCATTTGTACTAAAAGTAGATGCTATATTTATGTGTTAAATAAATGCACTGCTAAGTGTGTGATTACTGAAGACCGCTCACATGCAGTGATCTATTGATTCATTCATTCATTCATTCAGCAAATACTTATTGAGAGCCTACTGTGTGCCAGAAACTGATATATATGTTCAGAATACATGAAAGAACAAAACAGACAACTTATGCTTCACTTCATGTGACTGTCACCTTTACTTTCAAGCAATGCACAGAAAAAGAATCCATGTGCACTACTTTAGAGGAATCAAAATGAGATGCATCCCAAAGAGTCTGGAACATTCTTTTTTGGCACAGTGGTTTTAAGTATACTTATCCTCAACCTTCTTTAATGCTATAATAAGAGTGTTATGCTGTAATGTGTACCTTTCTTAGGAACAAAACTTTGTTTTCCAACTCCCCTATGTCAGCAGTGTTTGTCAGCATAACTGGCACTCATTGCCTTATTGGTAATGGTTTCCTTGTTCACTGGCTGGCCTTGGGGTTATCTCTACCAGAGTCACTGTATGTCCTTCATTTGCCCACTGTTGCAAAGGTTTTCCTGAAACTTTAGCAGTGCTCCCTTAAAATGTTCTGTTATTACCAATTTGTATCACAGGAAAAAAAATCATTCACATGAGGGGATAGGGCACAGGATGGCCAACTAGATGCAGTCAAGAAGCACCACTCCCACCAAGAGAGACCAAATTATTGAGTAAAGCATCATAATTTGGGCAGATCTTTGGAGATAAAACAGTAAGAGTGGATGGAGAGGCAATGCTGAAGACCAGGTTGAAGAGGGAGGAAGGTGAGAACCCTGTGTGGGGTGTCCACATGCCAGGGTTAGTTCCTGGCCCCAAATGGCACCTGGGAAAGGGGTGAGTGAGGGAACTGAGGGATGCATTATGCTTGCAGCAGACTTCTAAGATCCTAGCTACAGGGAATCTTGTATCCCCCATGGATGTGTGAGCTGGCAGCGGATTTCCCTGGGGAACAGGCAGAGCCAGCCCTTTGGACAGCAAGGGACCTGGGAGCTTTTGTGAGCCAGGCAGGTCCAGCAGACAATGGCCATAGATGCCAATTCCTCAGAGATCCCCATTCTCCTCCAGGAGGCAGAGCCCCAGCTGATCTCCAAGCCAGGAGACAGTGGGGCTAGCTTCCCTGTGAGACTGAGACACATCTGCTCTACAAGGCTTCATGCCTGCTGGTCCCTCCCAGGGTCCATGCCTAGTCATCCTGCAGGGGAGGTGCAGGAGTGGGTGCACAGTGCAGCCCCCACAGCCCAGCCTGAATATGTTGCTGCACCTGAGTGCTTTTCTGGTGACCCAGGAGCATATAAGATCCCCCAGGAGAGTCGGAACTGGAACCTGAACCCCAAGATGTCCCACTGCCCCCAGGGCTGCAGTGCACAACTCAGGAGTACAGAGCCAAGATCTGTGGCTGATACTCAAGCAGGGGAGAAGACCTATCCCTCGGAGCAATGAGAGAAACAAGAGGCATGGGCTTCTGGGTAGGGTAGGTGCAGTGCATGCCTCCCTCCATAGGGCTGATCCAAAGACAGTGTGGCATATCTCCCTGCCACAGTCTCTGCCCAAGGTGCCACCATAGCTCAGAACATCTGACAGAAGAAATGCAGGAGCAGCACCAGCTATCTGGAGGGGACTTCCCCAAGGCCCAGGAGCAAACCTGGTGAGGGGGCTATCTCTCTCCCCTACTACCCCACTGCCAAGGATGCTTGCTAATGTGAGGAAGTACAAAAGAGCCCACAGGCTGGGAATTAATCTAGCCATGGTTCATTATTCCTAAGTGTCATCTATCGGATTACAGTTCAAACTACAACACCAAAAATTTTTTCTGATAATATGGACACCTGTGAAACCAGGCACACTAATTCACTCACACATAAAAATCCTATACAGAGCATCTGGCCCTCTGAAAACATCCAGAAGCAAAGCCAACTGACTATACTCAACTTAGACCACAGTTAAAAGAACACTAACTCTCCCCAGTGAGAAAGAATTAACATAAGAATTCTGTCGGTACAAAAAGCCAGAGCCCCTGTATTAGTCTGTTCTCAAGCTGCTATAAAGACATATCCAAGACTGGGTACTTTATAAAGAAAAGGAGGTTTAATGGCCTCACGTTCCACATGGATGAAAAGGCCTCACAATAATGGCAGAAGGTGAGGGAAGAACAAAGGCATGTCTTTCATGGCAGCAGGCAAAGAGAGAAATGAGAACCAGGCAAAGAGAGAAATGAGAACCAAGCAAAAGGGGTTTTTCCCTTATAAAACCATCAGATCTTCTGAGACTTATTCACTACCATTCACTATCAAGAACAGTATGGAGGAAACTGCCCCCATGATCCAGTTATCTCCCACCAGGCCCCTCCCACAACACATGGGAATTATGGGAGCTACAATTCAGAATGAGATTTGGGTGGGGACATTCTGCCTCTGGCCCCTCCCAAATCTCATGTCCTCACATTTCAAAACCAGTCATGCCTTTCCAATGGTCCCTCAAAGTCTTAACTCATTTCAGCATTAACTCAAAAGTTCACAGTCCAAAGTCTCTTCTGAGACAAGGCAAGTCCCTTCCACCTATGAGCCTGTAAAATAAAAAGCAAGTTAGTTACTTCCTACATACAATGGGGGTACAGGCATTGAGTAAATAGAGCTGTTTCAAATGGGATAAATTGACCACAACAAAGGAGCTACCAGCCCCATGCAGGTCTGAAATCCAGCAGGGCAGTCAAATCTTAAAGCTCCAAAATGATCTCCTTTGACTCCATGTCTCAAATCCAGGTCATGCTGATGCAAGAGGTGGGTACCCATGGTCTGAGCAGCTCTGCCCTATGGCTTTGCAGGGTATAGCCTACCTCCTGGCTGCTTTCACAGGCTGGCGTTGAGTGTCTGTGGTTTTTCCAGGTACATGGTGCAAGCAGTCGGTGGATCTACCATTCTGGGGTCCAGAGGACAGTGGCCCTCTTCCCACAGCTCCACTAGGTGGTGTCCCAGTAGGGACTCTGTGTGGGGGCTCTGACCCCACATTTCTCTTCCACACTGCCCTAGCAGAGGTTCTTCATGAGGGCCCTGCCCCTGCAGCAAACTTCTGCCTGGGCATCCAGGCGTTTCTATACATTCTCTGAAATTCAGGCAGAGGTTCCCAAACCTCAATTCATGACTTCCATGCACCCACAGGCTCAATGCCATGTGGAAGCTGCCAAGGCTTAGGGCTTGCAACCTCTGAAGCAGCAGCCCAAACTGTACCTTGGCCCCTTTTAGCAATGGCTGGAGCAGCAATGGCTGAAGCAGACTTCAGAGAGAAGGGTGGCCCTGGGCCTGGCCCATGAAACCAGTTTTTCCTCCTAGGCCTCTGGACCTGTGATGGGAGAGGCTTCCCTGAAGACCTCTGACATGCCCTGGAGACAGTTTTGGGGATTAATATTTGATTCCTCATTACTTATGCAAATTTCTGTAGCTGGCTTGAATTTCTCCTCAGAAAATGGGTTTTTCTTTTCTATCCCATCATCAAGCTACAAATTTTCTGAACTTTTATGCTCTGGTTTCCTTTTAAAACTGAATGCTTTTAATAGCACCCAAGTCACCTCTTGAATGTTTTGTTGCTTAGAAATTTCTTCCACTAGATATCCTAAATCATCTCCCTCAAGTTCAAATTTTCAAAGATCTCTAGGGCAGGGGCATAATGCCACCAGTTTCTTTGCTAAATCATAGGAAGAGTCATCTTTACTCCAGTTCCCAACAAATTCCTCATCTCAGATGAAGATCTGAGATCATCTTGGCCTGGATTTCATTGTCCATATCATTATCAACATTTTGGTCAAAGCCATTCAGCAAGTTTCTAGGAAGTTCCAAACTTTCCCAAATTTTCCTGTCATTTGAGCCCTCCAAGTCTCTAGGAAGTTCCAAACTTTCTCAGATTTTTCTATCTTCTTCTGAGCCTCCAAAGTGTTCCAATCTCTGCCTGTTACCCAGTTCCAAAGTCGCTTCCATATCTGTGGGTATCTTTACAGCAGCACCCTACTCCTAGTCCCAATTTACTGTATTAGTCTGTTCTCATGCTGCTGATAAAGACATACCCAAGACTGGGTAATTTATAAAGAAAAGGAGGTTTAATGGACCTCCTTTCCACGTAGCTGGAGAGGTCTCACAATCATGGTGGAAGGCAAGGGAAGAACAAAGGCCCATTTTACTTGGAAGCAAGCAAAGAGAGAAATGAGACCCAAGCAAAAGGGGTTCCCCCTTACAAAAGCATCAGATCTCATGATACTTACACACTATCATGAGAATAGTATGGAGGAAACTGCCCCCACAATTCAATTATCTCCCACCAGGTCCCTCACACAACACATGGGAATTATAAGAACTACAATTCAAGATGAGATTTGGGTGGGGACACAGCCAAAGCATATCAGCCCCCTTACCCCCAAACAAATATAATAGCTCCCCAGCAATAGTTCATAACCATTCTGAAACAACTGAAATGACAGATATAGAATTCAGAATTTGGATGGTAAGGAAACTCACTGATTTAGGAGAAAGTAGAAACCTGATTTGAGGAAACTAAAGAATCCAGTAAAATGATCTAAGAGTTGAAAGATGAAATAGCAAATTTAAGAAAGAACCTAACAGAACTTCCAGAGCTGAAAAACTCACTACAAAGACTTCATAATACACTAGGAAGTATTAACAGCAGAATAGACCATGCTGAGGAAAAAAATCTCAGAGTCCGAAGATCAGTTCTTTGGCTAAACTCAGTGGGACAAAAATTTTAAAAAAGAAGAATTAAGAAAAATGAAAAAGCCTCCACAAAATGTGGGGTTATATGAAGGGAGCAAACCTACAATCCATTGGCATTTCTGAGAGAGAAGAAGAGAGAATATGTGGCTTGGAAAATATACTTGTGGATATAGTCCACAAAAATTCCCCTAATCTCACTAGAGAGGTTGATATGCTTATCCAAGAAATACAGAGAATCCAGTCTAGGTATTATACAAGGCACATAGTCAACTGATTAACCAAGGTCAATGCAAAAGAAAAAATTCTTAAATGCAGCTAGAAAGAAGGGTCAAGTTATCTAGAAAGGGAACACTCTCAGGTTAGTAGCAGACCTCTCAGCCAGAAGAGACTGGGAGCCTACGTTTAGTGTCCTAAAAGAAAAGAAATTCCAACCAAGAATTTTGTATCCTGCCTCACTAAGCTTTATGCATAAAGGAGGAATAAAATCTTTCTCAGACAAGCAAATGCTGAAGGAATACATTACAACTAGATCAGCCTTATGGGAGGTTCCTAAGAGAATGCTAAACATGGGGTCAAAAGAATGACACCTACTACCACAAAAACACACAAGCACATAGCCTACAGTTATGCTAAATCAACTACACAATCAAGTCTACCTAACAACTAGCAAACAACATGATGACAGGATTAAAATCACAGATGTAATTATCAACCTTGCATGTAAATGAGCTAAATGCCCCATTTAAGAACATAGAGTAGCAGGCTGGATAAAAAAGACAAACCCTACCATCTGTTGTCTTCAAGAGACCCATCTCAGATGTGATGACACTCACAGGCTCAAAGTAAAATAATGGAGAAATATCAACCAGGCAAAAAGAAAACAATAACAACAACAACAACAACAACAAAAAACAGGAATAGCTATTCTTAAGTTAGATAAAACATTTTAATACAGAGCTAAACTGAACTTCTAGAACAGAAAACCCCTTAATATTGACTTTAGACTTTAATGAAAATTAAGAACAATGAAGGACATTGCATAAAGATAAATGGTACAATCCAAAAAGAAGGCTTAACTATGTTAATTTAGTCTGCTGCTAACCTGATGGTTTTCCCTCCATATATAAATTGACCCTTTTCTCTAGATGCCTTTAAGATTGTTTTCTATTTCATTGACTATCCAACATTGGAGCACCTAGAGTCATCAAATAAGTTCTTCCTGGTCTACAAAAAGACTTAGGCAACCACACAATAATAGTGGGGAACTTTAACACCATACTGAAAGCATTAAACAGATCATCAAGGCAGGAAACTAACAAAGAAACTCTGGACTTACACTTGACACTTGACCAGTTGGACCTAATAGACATCTACAGAACACTCTACCCAAAAACCACAGAACATATATTCTTATCATCTGGACATAGACCATGTTCTAAGATTGACCACAGGCTGGAAATTGAACAACTTGTTTCTGAATAACTTCTAGGTGAACATCAAAATTAAGGCAGAAATTTTTTTAAAAATTGAAATTAATGAAAATAGGGACATAAGTTACCAAAATTTCTGGGATGCAGCCAAGGCAATATTAAGAGGAAAGTTCATAGCCCTAAACACCTTCATCAGGAAGTTAGAAAGATCTAAAATTATTAATCTAACCTTGTACCTAAAAGAACTAGAAAACAAAAGAACAAACCAACTCCAAAGCTAGCAGAAGATAAAAAATAATCAAAATTAGAGAGGAACTTTAATGAAATTGAGATGCAAAAATCCATACAAAACATCAGTGAAACCAACAGTTGGTTATTCAAAAAATAAATAAATAAGATTAATAGATTGCTAGCTAGATGAAGATAAAAAAGATCCAAATAAGTACAATCAGAAGTGACAGAGATGACATTACAACTAATCACACAGACATACAAAAGCTCCTTAGAGAATGCTATGAGAAACTCTATGCACACAAATAAGAAGATATGGAGGAAATGGATAAATACCTGGAAATCCACAGTCTCCCAAGATTGAATCAGGAAGCGATTGCAACTCTGCATAGACCAATATCGAGCTCTGAAATTGAATTGGTAATAAAAAAAAAAAAACCCTACCAATCCAAAAAGACCCTGGATCAGATGAATTCACAGCCAAATTCTACCAGAAAGACAAATAACTGGTTTCAATCCTACTGAGACTATTCCGAAAAATCAAAAAGGAGGAACTCCTCCCTACCTCATCAGCCTAATACCGAAATCTGACAGAGATACAACAAAGAAAACTTCAGGCTAATACCCCTGGTGAATATAAGTGCAAAAATCTTAATAAAATACTAGCAAATTGAATCCAGCAGCACATCAAAAAGTTAATTCACCATGATCAAGTAGGCTTCCTTCCTGCAATGCAAGGTGGGTTCAAGATAGGCAAATCAATAAAGGTGATTCACCACATAAACAGGATTAAAAGCAAAAGCCATGTGATCATCCCAATAGATGCAGAAAAAGCTTTCAGTAAAATGTAACATCATTTCATGATTAAAAACCCTCAACAGACCAGGCATCAAAGAAATATACCGCAACATAATAAGAGCAATCTATGACAAACTCACAACTAATATCATACTGAATGGGTAAAGGCTGAAACCATTCCCCTTGAGAACTGGAACGAGGCAAAGATGCTCACTGTCTTTTAAAGAAATCATTCACATGTAACTAACTATCACTCAGGAAGGGCAACTTTTATGGAAAAGAAATGATACATGCCCTCTCCAAAGAGTCTTTTTTTTACTTGATTTGTAGGAATTCGTCATGGAGTAAGACTGTTAGTAACTCCCTTCAAACTTAGTAGCAAGGAATAGCATGGTGGAAAGAATGTTTGTTAGATTGCCACTCTCCAGTTGTATAACTTCAGGAAGGGCATTCAACCTGTGAGTCTCAGATTTTAGTGGTAAAATAATACGTATCTCAGTGTTGCTATGAGGATTCAATCAGATAATATAGAAGTGCCTAGCACCTACCACCAAACATTACCTAGACAATATACCCATCACCATAATATAAAATTGAATAGCCAGGTGCAATTTATGTAAGAGTACTCAAATATAAAGAAGGTTGTAATTATGAAGATAAAGTCTAGGTAATGAACTGATTGTTTCACTAACGTTTAAATTTTTACATCTATGGCCTCTAAGTTCCAGCACAATAAACGGTGGCTTCCTTTCTTAACCTTTCCTAATATCCTACCCAAGTTTCTATAATGAAATCAGCTGTTTATCCCAATGGACAATTCCAACTTCCTAGATGTTAGGAGCACCTATCTCATTTACCAAATCACTCACCAATGAATCAAAAAAGCAAACCAAAACCAAAAGAAAATGCCAAGTATTGGGTTCAAGCCCTAGATTCAACTACTTTACCATCTACATGGCTTTAGGCATGTTGATCTTTCTAGACTCAAAATTTTTCAGCTGTAAAATGGTAATCTACAGTTGCTTTACAAATCTTTGTAGGTTTTATGTAAAGACAAAAAACTCATACTCTTCGGCTTTGTAAATTTGGGTCTTTCATAAATACAATTAATAGTATTGTTTCTCTTATTGGTATATATGAATATATTCAACTTAAGTAAAACTAGTTTATGATTCTATATTTTTACAATGCGCAACAGATTTATTTTTTATTCTTACAAATTATACCCTAGAGAGAAATTAAAATCTGGAATCTGTGAAAAGGCAGCCAATATTTTTCTCTCCTTATCCTGGAAAACCAGAAAATAGCAGCATAATGAGACAAGCATAGTAATTACACTATTTGCAGAACTAATTCTATGTGATATGATGAAGATGCCCTCCTGGCCCTCAATAAAACATAAATAAGAAATTTTGTCTTACAAAGCATTATTTTTAAAAGATAGTAATTCACCCCTTACGTTTGTCTTCTTTCACTTTCCACTCTAGGATTTTGTATTATTTTGCAAAGTAGAGATGATTCATTTCTGAAAAATGGCAACCATTTTCAGTGTTGGCATAGGAGGGTGACAATATCGTTGGTGGATAATTCTGAGAAAGTGTCTCTATACAACATCCTAGATTCTCCAGCCTCTTTTCAGGACCAAATGTGTCTATTTCATTTTTTTTTCTTCTGTTTTCTAATAAAAACCTAAGTTGTTTTTGAGTCAGATTATGGGATCAATAAACTAAACACTTTAAAGTGTATATATTCAATCTGTAACTAATTGCCCATAAAACATCACTGGAAATTAAATGAGAGAGAAGAATGTATTTATCAGAAATCCTCTTGAGAGTGTCCTACATGTTACTGAATTGAATGCTCCTTTATTGCGATGTATGCTGGAAGAAAGGGGTTTTAAATGAATCACAACATCCCTCCCTGCACTCTCCCCCAAGTCCCTCCTCACAAAGGGGTATGAAATGGACCCTAAACTACCTTGTAAGGATGTCATCAAGGTGTCAGCAGTATTGTATTCCTTCTGGAGGCTTTAGAGCAGAATCCATTTCCTTAACCTTCCTAGTTCCTTAGAGGCCTCCTGCCTTCCTTGGCCTGTGGTCCCTTTCTCAAATCACTCTGACTTCTGCTTCCATCATCATGTCTCCTTCTCTCATTCTGACCTTCCTTCCTCCATTTTCTAAGATCCCTTGTAATTATGTTGTACCTACTGAACAGGCTCATGATGCTTAACCTAACCATATCTGCAAAGTATCTTTTGCCACTTAAGGTAACACATGCACCAGTTGTAGGGATTAGGAGGCAGACACGCTTGGGGATCCATTATTCTTCTTAGCATACTGCATATACTATTCTGGAATAAAAAGGATGTGAATTTAAACCCTGAATCATTATTTGTTCTATAGGACTTTAAGCAGATTGCTGAAGTAGTAACCTCTTTCCAAAGCTATAAATTGGTGATCTTAGTTATAACTGCCCATAGAGTGATTGTGAGAGTCAAATAGGCCACAAAGCTAGTTGAATAATGCCAACACAGTGACTACATCTTATTTGCTAGACTAATATTTCTCAAATTTCAGTGACTAATGACCCTTTTTTTAAATTTTATTATTATACTTTAGGTTTTAGGGTACATGTGCACAATGTGCAGGTTTGTTACATATATATCCATGTGCCATGTTGGTTTGCTGCACCCATTAACTCGTCATTTAGCATTAGGTATATCTCCTAATGCTGTCCCTCCCCCCTCCCCCACCCCACAACTGTCCCCAGAGTGTGATGTTCCCCTTCCTGTGTCCATGAGTTCTCATTGTTCAATTCCCACCTATGAGTGAGAACATGCGGTGTTTGGTTTTTTGTCCTTGTGATAGTTTACTGAGAATGATGGTTTCCAGTTTCATCCATGTCCCTACAAAGGACATGAAATCATCATTTTTTATGGCTGCATAGTATTCCATGGTGTATATGTGCCACATTTTCTTAATCCAGTCTATCGTTGTTGGACATTTGGGTTGGTTCCAAGTCTTTGCTATAGTGAATAGTGCCGCAATAAACATATGTGTGCATGTGTCTTTATAGCAGCATGATTTATAGTCCTTTGGGTATATACCCAGTAATGGGATGGCTGGGTCAAATGGTATTTCTAGTTCTAGATCCCTGAGGAATCGCCACACTGACTTCCACAATGGTTGAACTAGTTTACAGTCCCACCAACAGTGTAAAAGTGTTCCTATTTCTCCACATCCTCTCCAGCACCTGTTGTTTCCTAACTTTTTAATGATGGCCATTCTAACTGGTGTGAGATGGTATCTCATTGTAGTTTTGATTTGCATTTCTCTGATGGCAAGTGATGACGAGCATTTTTTCATGTGTTTTTTGGCTGCATAAATGTCTTCTTTTGAGAAGTGTCTGTTCATGTCCTTCGCCTACTTTTTGATGGGGTTGTTTGTTTTTTTCTTGTAAATTTGTTTGAGTTCATTGTAGATTCTGGATATTAGCCCTTTGTCAGATGAGTAGGTTGCAAAAATTTTCTCCCATTCTGTAGGTTGCCTGTTCACTCTGATGGTAGTTTCTTTTGCTGTGCAGAAGCTCTTTAGTTTAATTAGATCCCATTCGTCAATTTTGGCTTTTGTTGCCATTGCTTTTGGTGTTTTAGACATGAAGTCCTTGCCCATGCCTATGTCCTGAATGGTATTGCCTAGGTTTTCTTCTAGGGTTTTTATAGTTTTAGGTCTAACATGTAAGGACTAATGACCCTTTTCAAGAAAAAAAGTTCTCTTCAGCATTGATAAAATATTTAAATTATTTTTTTACTTAAATAAATACAACATAAAACTGAGTTAGCTTTTGTTTACAATTCCTAAACAAATATATGAAGCAAATTTACAAGGCAAATTAATAGACTTAAGCAATGCTTGTAACTTAAATTGCGTACTTGCTACTATGCCATTGGACTTTTCCAGTTAGACATTCTTATTTACTCTATGTGTGTGTGTGTGTGTGTGTGTGTGTGTGTAAGTGTATTCTGAGATGAGATGAGGTCTCATTCTGTCACCCAGGCTGGACTGCAGTGGTGCAATCTCGGCTCACTGCAACCTCCACCTCCTGGGCTCAAGCCGTCCTCCCACATCAGCCTCCCAAGTAGCTAGGTGCACCACCATGTCCGGGTAATTTTTTATGTCTTTGGTAAATATGGGGTTTTGCCATGTTGTCCAGGCTGGTCTCAAAATCCTGAGCTCAAGCGATCTGCCCACCTAGGCCTCCCAGAGTGCTGGGTTTACAGACGTGAGCCACTGTACCAGGCCAGTGTTCATATTTGCTGTAGTTTTATGATACCCAAAAGCTCTCACCATCTTTCAATATTCAAATTATGCATTGGGAACCATTTATGAATAGGATGGTCAGCCATGTTATCATTGGGCCTCCACACATCACAAGCCTGGGTATAAACATAAAATCAAACACAAGTGCCTAGTTCGCATTGCAGTATCAACTCTAAGAACATCTAGCACTGCATTTTCTAGTACAATAACCACTAGCCATTAAAGAGAAGTTAATATAAAAAATTAATATTTAAGTTAATATTTAATTAAATTATCAGCCTGGCCAATATGGTGAAACCCCTCTCTACTAAAAATACAAAAATCAGCCAGGCGTGGTGGCACAGGCCTGTAGTCCCAGCTACTTGGGAGGCCGAGGCAAAAGAATTGCTTGAACCCAGAAGGCAGAGGTTGCAGTGAGCCGAGATGGAGCCATTGCACTCCAGCCTGGGCAACGGAGCGAGACTCCATCTCAAAAAAATGAATTAGGCCGGGCGCGGTGGCTCACGCTTGTAATCCCAGCACTTTGGGAGGCCGAGGCGGGCGGATCACGAGGTCAGGAGATCGAGACCACGGTGAAACCCCGTCTCTACTAAAAATACAAAAAATTAGCCAGGCGTGGTGGCGGGCGCCTGTAGTCCCAGCTACTCAGAGAGGCTGAGGCAGGGGAATGGCCTGAACCCGGGAGGTGGAGTTTGCAGTGAGCCAAGATCGCGCCACTGCACTCCAGCCTGGGTGACAGAGCGAGACTCTGTCTCAAAAAAAAAAAAAAAAATCAATTAATTAATTAGTTAATTAAAGTCTCTGTTCAACTACCCTAGTCGCATGTGGCTGTGATTATCATATTAGACAGCATAAAATACATTTTAATTATTGTGGAAAGTTGTGTTTTAAAATTTTTGTAGAGAATTATGTACCTTTAGGCAACATCTAAAAAAACTGCTGCTTAGGAAACACTGTAGTAGATGGTTGGCCATGAGAAAAGGAGTTATTTCTATTGTATTAACTGCTTTTTTCCCTAGTGCTTAGTGCTTAATAAAACACTTGTTGAAAGATTGAAATTCCAGTTTAAAAGGCAAACCGTGTATATAAATTATGTTTTCAAACTAAGTTCTGTGATGGAATGCATGTACTAGGGACAGAGATAAAATGTGTAGATCTTTTGCTTATCAAAAGATACATGAACCTATTTAAAATAAATGCTTTTCGCATAGCTAATTATTTCACCATGTTTATCATAAATAAAAAATCAAATTTTAACTATTGTTGTTCTATGAATAATGACCATCAATTATTAGGTTAAAATATTTTGATTTATTAATCATGCTAAATGAACGCTGTCAAAATAACAGATTTTATGGAAACTAAGACAACATCAAAGGCACAATATACATGTTATTGGTACTAATTAATGTCTTTACATATCTACTAACTTCACTGTAGAGAATAAATATGTTTCTGCAAATTTATATACAAATTCTAATGTTAACAATCAAATCTTTCTTTTATTAAACTAGGGCATTTGCTGTGGAAAGGAACCCTTACTCTTTTTGGTGTTGTAGTTCTTGTTTTGTTTTCAAACAATGAAACATTATGTAATTTGAAAAATTATCCCAATGCTGTTTGCGTTGTAAATCCATGTTTGTTTATTAAAGCTTTTACTCTTGAGACTATATTGATAACAATCTAAATATTTTACCTTCATCTTATATAAGCTTCACATGTTGGTATTAAAAAATCCTTTTGTAATAAACACAACTCTAAGAGATTAATGATTTACATGCTAGAGAAATGAAATAAGCTTATCAATGATGAAAGAGATGTATGTATCCTACTTTCTGGAAAATAACATATTTCATTACTTGGCTGTTTGATTTACAAAAATTATAGATTGTATTGGAAGTCCCATGAATGTGCCTGGTAAAATATAATGCAGTACTTATATTTCTCTTGAGAATACTCTAATATAATATATTTGTATTTCTCTGAATTTGAAGGGAACAGCCTAAAACTGTATGCTATCAAAATGCAAATGTAACATAATTTTGCCAGGAACCTACTCTCCCCATCAGGAAATATAGACCACAATAATTTAATTCATGCTGGAAAACAATGCTTTCCACTTGCACAGTTTTATCTTCAAAACCAGAATAAAGTGTGGATTTAGAAGTAGTCTCAGTCCTCATCTTTGGCAAGATTCAGTTTTTTTTATTCAGGCTACAAGTACTTGTAAAAGAGTGTATAAAAATATTTCACCTAACCACATTCATTTTGGCTACCTAGTTTAATGTGAATTACCTTGAAAGAGGGGATTAACGGGCATGACTGTGGACCATAAAATACGCAATAGATAAATATTCTTGAAAAACAGTGACTCTTAAAGAGTTAGTATGTTTTTCACTCATCTTGGAACATGCAGTAATATTGATGTCCTTGAACAAAGTGATATATTTAGAACAGATGACTGGCTGCTATGGGGATTTAAATAAACTATGATTTTAAAATTGTCTATTTCTCTACTTTTTAATTTTCTTCTGAAAATAAATTTGAATGCACTTCTTCAAATCTTTCACATTTTCATACCTCTTTACCTTTTCTTGTGCTGATATCTCTAAATGGAATGCTCCCTCCTCCTACCCACATCTCCTTTTTTCTGACATCTAACTAAATTATATTATTTTAAATTTTAAACCTGAGCATCTTTGTGAAGCTTTCTCTAATACTAGGGATAAAGCATCTGGCTTATGAGTATTTTTTCAGGTATATCAACTTTCTCAGAAATTTTTCAGACAAATTTTTAAATTTTAAATGTTTAAATCTTCTATAGTTAATATACGAATCACCTATTTTATTGAATGACTGTGTCAATAACAAAGATTCACATGGTGTTTTTTTCTTTAATGAAATGCTATAAATTGACTTCCTATAGCAATAAAGTGAACAAAGTTTGGTCTCTCTTTTATATTTGTAGTAATTTACTAGTAAGTCAATATTGCAATGTATCAGAATATTCTTCACCAGCAGGTCAATATAAAATTCAGGAGATCATATAAAGGACCAAAATGTAGTCACAGAGTCTTCTTACACTAATAGTAATTGGTAAAGTTGGGACTGACAAGTTCTTTGGCCTTGGAACAATTGTAGAATCCAGAAAAATTTTCTAAGACACAAATAAAAGATGTGCTACAGTTTACTATTCTTCCAAAATTCCATGTGTCAAATAATTGAAATAGTACCTGCCTGCAATATTGAAAAAGATAAATGATAGCAGTTCCAAGGAGACTGATTTTATAACAACTTTAACTCTTCTGGATATAAACTTCTGTATTAATTCAAATACATGGTGAATTGAAGTTGCTGAAAGAGGAAAGCGGGTATTAATACCTATGCTATTAATGCTGTCATTTTCATGAGTCTGTTTCAGATTTATCCTTACACATTAATAATACTAAGAGCTCCCAAAGCAGAGATTGAATTAAATTTTCCAAATAAGGCAATACATTTGTGAGCATACTTAGAACTATCATAAATAAAGCTAAAACGTATTCTTCAAATAAATGAACCAAGTAAATTTGTGTTGCTGTGACCCTGATTTAATAACATGGAATTTTTACATTACTCACTTGCTAATCAAAGAAATGTTATAATCTTTGATGAAGTATCCCTAGGTTCTGATTTATTTATTTATTTTAATAAGTCAGGATATATTTTTTATGAAATGTTATTTTAAATGGCATTATGATCAACAGATATTTATTAAATATTTACTAGGAGCATGTCAAACAAAAGACTCATTACTCAAGCTCCACCAAACTGTTTTTCAGACTAAATTAATTACAGATTCTTAGGCAAACGACAACGCATGGAGTTGCGCTAATGGCTTCACCATGTTCCTAGTTTCCTAAGACCCAATCTATTCCCATCTGCTCAAGTAGCCCTCAATGACTTTAACTACTTTTCTTCTTCCCAAACTTAGGTGACATTATATCCTAGGACAGCTTTCAGTTCTTTTATTTATTCAAGTGTTATCAATGAGTAATGTATAGTTCAGTAGTTATTAAGGACTACTGAATGTTTGATACTGTGTTAAGCACCAAGTGTGTTACTTGCTACCAGGTGTCTACGTGGCAAATAATGTTAGCAGCGTAATAAATGCACTATATTAAGTGACGTTACAGTAGCAACAACATCAAACATTTATTTCTCATTGATAGTATTGTAGGCACCTGTGGGTTGGCTGCTATGACTCTGTGAATTTCCATCTCAGAACAAAGGCTGAAGATACAGTCCCTATTTAGTACCTGACATTCTTATGGCAGAGGAAAAAGTGAAGGAGCTAATTGTTTAGTGGCTTTTAACACTTCTGCTTGAATGTAATACACAGTTGATTTCTACTGTTTGCGGTAGTAATGTTTGTAAAGAATATTATTTATTGTGTATTAAAATATATTATTTAAAATATATTAATATAATTAATTATACATTAATTATATAGTAAAAGATAATTAATAGTGGTGTTATGAATAATCAAGTTAAAAAATAAATAGCCTTCCACAGAAATTCTTATATTTGCAGCCTTTTGCCTAGGTCGGTGGCATTGAACATAAGGTGATGACAAAGTGCATAAGCATTTGACCCAAATGCATTTGTGATAATTACTTATTTTTCATTAATGAAAGCATGTAATATTTTCAGTAAAGCTGTTATATTTTATATTACATTGAGAAATAAGAGGTTTATGAATAGGTAAGTTGAATAAAAATATTTTGATCAGCCATTTAACACATTAATTAATTTGATTCAACTTTTGTATCTGGCTAGTTAGGATTTAAAGAAAATCTATCTGCAAGACTTTCACTTATACCCAAGAGGGATTATGCATAGAACTGTGCACTTAAAATGTGTGAATTTTACTCTGCATAAATTATATCTCAATAAAAATAATTTTCAAAAGAACATGTATCTGTATAGATATTTTAAGTTGTAGTAAATAATACACCTTTTATGAAACAAGTTTTTGATTGCCAGTATTACTGCTGTTTAAGTTAAGGAAATGGTTGGGAATGGTATAACAGGATTCATGGCAGTAGAAAGCCAAAAGTATTGATTTAATTTCTCTCAACTTCAAAAAAAAAATAAAGAGAGAGAGAAAAACAGAGAAATAAAAAAGTCTCGGTTCAAGAGCTGATTACAAGGTTTGCCATTTGTAGTGTAAGACTATCATCACATCTGCTTAGAAATGAGACATACATAAAAGTGTTGGCCAGGATACCAGATAGCAGACAGAAGGAACTCCAACCTGCAAACTGATTTATTGGCTGCTTCTGCCTCATTATAACTAATACATGTCCATTTTCTGAGGAATTTGGCCAAGATTTGCTTTCACTGCAATGAGCTATCTGATAATGTGTTTGCAGAGGTGGAAAAGTAGAGTGCTCTACCAATGAAGAATACCCATAATCATGAAAAAAAATTAAAGTTCTGACACATAACAAAAAGCCAAATTAGTTTATGCTTGCTTGGTAACCCTCTTGACACTCAGAAAGCACTGAATTCTCAAAAATAAAAGAAAGGGCTAAGTTTAGGTTGAGTGTTGAGCATTCTACTAAATGATGTTGGCCAAACAAAAACACTATGCTAAATATTTATTATATTAAATTTTTAAGTTACCAGGTCAAAAATATCACCTTACACATCTTCTGGACATAGTACAAAGTTGTTTATTTTATTTCATTTTTTAAGTTACATTTCCATTTGTTACAAGGTAATAGAACATTTCTCAAACTACACAGGGTAAATAACTAGTTTTATTCTAAATTTCCAACCTATCATGGATTAATAATTCTATGAAATATAACAAAAATGAATTGTTAGGAAAGTGAAAGAAAAAACAGACATATAAAATATAAGCTCATTTTTAGTATTAATTCCACAAAAATAAAATTACTCTGCCATACTGCTATAAAAATTTCTAAAAGCTTATTCTTAATTTCTGTACTTATATGTTCAAAAATAGTAATACAGGGATCTGAACAGGCACCAGTCCACAAAACACACTTTTAAATGAACATCTGTGTTTCTTCCAAAGGTAAAATAAGTGCGATAAGCTTATAATTGTTCTAAATAAGGGTCACTATCTTTGCCAAACTTCAATTTGTTTTCCCAAGATTTAACTATTTTCAATAGTTTGACAGTTACCTTGGTAAACTGAAATAACAAGCCTATGTTGCCATTTCTTGACTTTTTCTTATTTTTATTTATTATTATTTTAACTTTTATTTTAGGTTTCAGAGTACATGTGAAGGTTTTTTACATAGGTAATCACATGTCATGGGGATTGGTTGTGACAGGGACTTCTTGACAAAAAACTGGACAATTGACTTGAATTAAAGTTTTATAAATGAGAATATTCAAATGACCAATAAACATATGAAAAAAGCTTATTTTCATTCGTCATTAGGTAAATACAAATTAAAACTACAATGAGATGCCATAACACATGCAACAGAATGGGTAACAAAAAACTAACAATACTAGGTGTTGATCAAGATATGAAAGAAGAAAAATGTTCATATACTGCTTGAAGTATAAATTGGTACAACCACTTTGGAAGACCCATTGTTAATATTTAACCTAGAAAACGCACAGATTTATGAGACAGTCATTACAATCCTAGGTATATACTCTACAAAATGTATGCTTAGGTAATCAAGACACACACACACACACACACACACACACACACACTTCAAATTCTAGTGGAGATCTGTTTTTATCTTGTGCTAAGTGCTGAGCCCTGAATGTTAAAAGTCTTCCTCTCAGTATTCCTGCTCCATCCTCAACTTTCAGCACTGTTTGCAAGCCTGCACCTCAGAGGGATTTTTCTCCCCATGCTTTGTCTCACTCCCCAACACGGCAGTTGACTGCTTGTCACTCAGGGCCAGCCAGGTTCACAGCCGGAGGTGAGGAAGTAGGTTCAGTGCTCCTGGCCCCTCTTCGGTGGTAGACACATCCTGCTTGACGCCCTACCTGAGTGGGGGAATGGAGGGCTTTCAAGTTGCTCCTGTTCCTCCCCACTACAGGAGCCAAACTGTGCCTTGCATGTGTGGCAGTTTTAGAGCCAGGGAGTGTTCGCTGCCTCTCCACTAGGAGCACCATACCTCTGCTTTGAATTACTGAAGGATGGAGGCCTGAAGACCTTCCTGCCACTCCATTGAGGGCAAAAGGTTTTTACTTCTCTCCCTTCTCCAGGATCTTTGGCTGCTTCCTGGGGTGGAAGTATCTCACCTTCCTCAGAGAACTAAGGCTTTTTCTTCACATGATTGAAGGGCCCAGACAAGTGTGCAGTGTGTTGTTCATTCCCCAGAGGCAGCCAATCAACCCATGTGTGCCTGTATCTCCATCAGCGTCTGGTTTCTCACCTGCTTCCAATATTTTTTTGGATGCTGACATGACTATTGTAAGACATTTTCACTACCAAAAATAATAGTAATGAATTGTTAATATTGTAAATAATGAACTTTAAAAAATTACAAACATAGCCATCCTGAGTGGCAGTCGCATTGGGTGGATATTTGAGTGCTGATCAGTAAACATGACTACAATCAGTAAACATAAACTAAAACATAACTGGAATCAGTAAACAAACTAAAACCTAACTGGTAGCAAAAGTAACAGATTGGTCCTGACTCTGTTGAAGTTGTCAGCACCCTCTAGTGGAAATACGTTTTTTTTAAAAAGCAAGTTTTTAAATGCAGAGATCTTTCTCACGCATTTTTGCAGTCATTGAAATTTGGCAGTTACAGAAATTAACATTTGGAGGCAGTAAAAAACAGTGTAGTGTTTCATTTTATTATAGTAAATAAATGTAAATCATTTAATACAGTTTGTTGCCTCATTCAGAAAACCAACCCAAAATGAAGCAAAAACGAAAGGAAATCTAGAAAGAACAGGAACCACAGGAGATCAGAAACTACTGATTCAATGTTTCTGCTTTGTCTGGTGAAAATAAAATCTCTATGAGGGTTTCTGCATTTAAATTTAATTAATGAAAAGTCAGGTGATCTCCATTCTCACTAAATTGAGAACATGCACGTGTTTAAAGAGTAATATTTTGAATGTATGCCAAACTTTTAGCCTGTACAGGGTACCTAATGCTCAGCCTAAGGATGCCCACTTGTTTTACTCTGCTTCTAAAGCCAAAAGGGAATTAACCAGAAACCCTCCTCAATATTTCACAAAAACTCCCTTTTTTCCGTAATAACAATTGTATCATAAATCTCACTCTAACGTCTGAAATTTTAAAATTAGTAAGATCATATTACTGTGTCTCTTAAACTGTAAAATTATTTAAGAATTAAAGTTAATTCAATGTCTTCTCTTCTAACTTTTTACTTTGGTTGATTTAATAGTACTGTAATTTCATCAGTATAATAGCCCAATTCATTTAATAATCAATTTATGATTGTCTTAAATTTTACGCAGTTTAAAGGAAAAGGAATTCATGAAGTTTCCTTTCCTGGAATGTTTCTTATCTAACTGGCAGCAATAGCTGTAGGACTGTGGTGTTTCAGCTACTTATTTTAGCAAAAAGCACAGTTCCCCTTCACATAGTTTTTTGAGAGAAAAGACATCTGTCTGAATAGAAATATATGTAACTAAAAGCCATTAAATTGTAAGCATTTAAGCTCCTCTTCTTCAGGTGCTGAGGAGGAACATCGTCTATATGTTCCTTGGCAATGAACTTTGTTTCTTGGTAGGGTGAAGCCTGGAGATGAAGAATCGGAGAAGCCAGGGGACAAAGCAGCATGAGTGATCAGAAAAGCAAGGGAAATGTAGAGGACAGCAGTATTCTCAAACTTTCATTTCCATCAGGTCCACCTGGGAATCTAAGGGAATCATAATTGATTACAAAATGAATGTTAAAACATGTATTACTTGGCTCCCTCTGCTATCAGATTTCTTTTCCTCCGGTAGGTCTAAGGCAAGACTTAATTATTTGCACTTCTAACAGGTTCCCAGGTGATACTAATGCTGTGGTATTTTATTTAGGAAGTTTTGCTTTGGGTTGTAGGGTATATCTTTCTAAATGACCAAGTGTATTAGTCCTTTTTCACACTGCTATAAAGAACTGCTGAAGACTGGGTAATTTATAAAGGAAAGAGGTTTAACTGACTCACAGTTCAGCATGGCTGGGGAGGCCTAGGAAACTTACAATCATGGCGGAAGGCGAAGGGGAAGCAAGGCAACTTCTTCACAAGATGGCAGGAAGGAGAATGCATGCAGGAGGAACTATCAAACACTTACAATACCATCAGATGAGAACTCACTCAGTATCACGAGAACAGCACAGGGGAAACTGCCTCAAGGATTCAGTTACCTCCATCTGGTCCTCCGTTGACACGTGGGGATCATGGAGATTATGGGGATTATAATTCAAGGTGAGATTTTGGGCGGGGACATAGCCAAACCATATCACCAACCATCTCTCTTTGTCTGAGACTACAGAATTTACCTGGCCTGAGACTTTCAAGGGTAAAACTGGAAAGTCTGCCACAAACTAGAAAGATTTGTTCTATGAAAGTTACCAGAATCAAAATGGGGCCACTTGCATAAAAACCCTGAAAAATGTAGCTAAGGAAGACCAGAAAGGGAGGGTGTATATGCATGTATGCCTGATAACAGGAACTACAACAAAAGACTGCACAAACCACAACTTTGCACAAAGGCCACCACAATCTCACAAAAAATTACTTCTGTGAGGACATTTGCCCAGCAACTGCTTGTCCAACCTCAAACTGGTGCCACCCTTTCTACCAGTCCTTATAACCAAGGATAATTGTCTCAAAGCAATTTATGTAACCCTCTTCATTTTTCTTTTAAAATTCCTTGTCTTCTTTTACCTCCCTGACTATGTTCATTGTATTCTAACTGTGATGCTCAAACCCAAATAAATATTATTGTTTTTTAGAAGAGTCTCTCCGTGTGTGTGTTACTTAGGTTTAACCAGTCCCCTACACAATGTCTTCAAGACATTTTCAGTAGAGCTAAAATACTTGCTAATGCTTTTGTACTAAAATATTGTGTGTGTTTTTTTAACTGATTCATTAATTTTAAAATATAGATTTTAAATTGCTATGTTAAGATTGACCTCAGGGGTAGAGTTGCATTTTAGAGGTTATCATCTCTAAAAATCACCCTGATTTTTGGCCCAGGGTGCAGTACTCTGCTGTAGCTAGAACGAATTGTCACCTAGAAAGGAGTAAACCATCACTATGATTAGCAAGTGGCCAATGTTTTCATTCAGCCACAAGTGAAAAGGGGTGCAATAAGAGGCAGGATGTTTCTTGGACTAATACTTCAAAGTTATTACAGTTACAGCCTTTGGGGAAATTCACTGTTCAGATATGGCTGTTTCAAACAGTTAAGTATATGCAATGTTATGTGAGTTCATCAAATTAGGAATATCTTAATTGATCAAAGTAAGTTAGGTTATACAGGAGAAATAAAGTCAAAATCTTAATAGCTTATAAACAAAAAAGATTTATTTCTTGCTAAAACAACCTATCCTTAGAACCCTAACAGAAATTGCCCATTTTTCTGCCATAACTTATCATAATTCAAGTAGCACAAATAAATAGTTGATGTGCAATGACAATAGGATTGCTCATCCTAATGACACTTTTTCACAAACATCTATGGAAAATGGCAGTTGGAATTCTGAACGGAAAATATAAGTTGAAATTAATGCTGATCTAGTTTTAAATGATAGGTCTAATAAAATGTAATCTATTTCATTAAAACCCCAGAGGTAGCTATTTTAATAGGTCTTGATTTAGGAGCAGAGCTTTGGAAAGCATTTCAAGATTATCAAAGAGGTTGTAATCTAAGAGTAGAAAAGTGACAACAGCTTCATCAATTTGCAGATAGTAAAAGTAACTCACTAACAAACGAGTGAAGTACTCTACGAAGAACTCTACTGGGCCCATGGAGCTTCTTAGCATTCTTAGGTAATATGTTTTACATCAATCGTTTCCAAATATGAAGATTATTATTCAGTGATTTGAGATGGCACTCTAGAATCTAGTTTTTCACAGTGATCCCCCAGCAGATTTTGATGTAATTAGTCTGTAAGATGAACATTTTTTAAAAAGATGTAACTTGTATTTCAACTTGGTGTATGGAAACAGAGGAGAGTGGAACGTAGATGTAAAGTTATTGGGACTAGTGAAACGTGCAGTTCAGTATACATTGTGGGTTATTTTAACCTATAAGGCTATGAAGTTATTTTATTACTCTTGGCCTGATGTTCTAATTCCTACACTTGGTTCTGACACTAATTTTTTCTGTAATTTTAGGTAAATCATTCATTTTTCTAAAATCAGCTTCTTTTATAAAATGAAGTCAAGTAGACTATTAATAAAAATCCCTAGCCATTCTAGAACCCCATATTTCCTTGAAACTTTCCATTCTATGTAAAGGGATGTGTGCAGCATGTATAGGAGTCAAATGTTTAACATAAACTATTGGTGGCAATTGTTATGAAGAAAAATGGATAGCATAAATGTCTAGTCTTGTTCTACTCCCTTTAAAAACTACCCACTATTTCTAGGATGGGTCAGTAAGCTGCAGAGTATATCTAACACGATTTAGCAGGTCAACACGTCGGGAGCTAATTACTTGTAGATCACATCAACCTCTTGAAGACTGAATCATCTGGAGATGTGTTACAAGTGACTTAAACAGATACGTACAGCATGGACTCAATAATAAAATGGGAGATAATGGTTAAAACAAAGCTAAGCATCGCATCAGAGTAGGATCCTGACATGATTTTATTCCAGTAATGTAAATGTTCCCATCCCCGCCCTCATTCACCACTACCTCCTCTTATCATTGAGGAAACAGGCAGAGACAGAATGGAAAGGCAGTCAGCTTAATTTAAGAAACTTTCTTAAGTTCAGAAATACTGAATTAGTTTTAACCCCGAAAAAGAGCTCAATTGAGAACTCTGAGGTTTGCAACCTTAAATCCCGACTAAATTCTGATATATTCCTGATAAAGGCAACCTGATTGAGGTTATCTGAGAAATAGTTTTTCTACAAAACATGGCCAACCATGCTCAAGACAAAATTACAACACATAATTTATCTTTGGCATTCTTCAAATTATTTACCTCATCTCCTGCCCCCAGCACCTAATCCCGGAATACAGGAATTTAATGATGTCTGCACAGCCTATAAAAGTCCACAAATTTAAGTGCCTACTGTGTGAAAGCCATTTGGGGGACTACAAACATAAAGGATGTATAATGCCACCCACTAAGATGTTCACGCTTATGATTTAGTAGGAAAAACAGAAGGCTGCCTTACAGATATTAACAACCAAATTTACAGGCACACCTAAAACATCCCAAATACTAAAATATATATATTTTTTCCAAATCCAACAGGGTAATATGGCTATGAGAGTGCACTAGGAATGTCAACTTAACTAAATCCTCTGAGAGTATCCACATTTTGAAAGAGTTCTTTTTTAACCTAAACAAACGAACAAACACTCCTCTCACTTAAGTTCATTCGGCATTGACGGGTCTCTGGTTCTTAAGTTTTCATCTGAAAGTCTCAGTCTTTGCTATCACAACCAACGCCCCCTTCCTACACTCCGAAATTGATGAAATGAAATGTCTTGGAATTGATGGTTTAATTAATTCGGATCACTGGAGAGAAAACAGAAATAACAGGGGAAAAAATGTGTAAATTTTAGGGCTTGGAATTGGAAACGTGGGGAAACGTCGCCACCTTCTGGTAAGTGATGGAAATGAGCAGAAAAAAAGATTCAAGCTAAGAAGCGGCTTTTTTTTTTTTTTTTTTTTTTTTTTCTAAGCGGCAAGCCACGCACCTCCCGCGCTGGCGAAATCCGAGACCCGCCCTTTCCGGAAGTTTTGACACTTTGTGCGCCCCAGGCAATGCGATTGAGAGCGTAATCATCCGGTCCGTTATCTAAACCCGTCACTCCGGGAAACAGCGACCCGATCTTTCCGGATCCGCGCTCTCCCAGCATCCTTTGCCTTCCGGTATGTGGCCCCGTCTGGCTAGTCCCGCCTAGCGCGCCCATTTCGAGCCCGTTTCCAGCTCGGGTTTCCGGGCTCAGAATTTTCCAGGAGTGGGTTCTTGGGCAGTGGCTGTGGGAGCAGGAATGGCGCAGCTAGAGGGTTACTATTTCTCGGCCGCCTTGAGCTGTACCTTTTTAGTATCCTGCCTCCTCTTCTCCGCCTTCAGCCGGGCGCTGCGAGAGCCCTATATGGACGAGATCTTCCACCTGCCTCAGGCGCAGCGCTACTGTGAGGGCCATTTCTCCCTTTCCCAGGTGAGGTCCCCAACCTGTCTCCACCCCAGGAGAGGCCTGAGAGGTCTCAGCGTCCTCAGCTCCTCCTCCCATCCTTAGACTTAACTCGTCCCGTTCCACCCCTCCACCAGCCTCAGAACATGAAAGAAACTGGGTATAGTCTTTTGTTCCTGTGGCTGAGATCTGTGAAATATTTATTAAATGAATGAATAAACAGCAGATCTGTCCCCCAGGAAGAAGTGATCTGGGAGAATACTTAATGGGGAACCGAGCGCTCCTCTTGGCAGCTGACGGTATCGATCCCACTTTGTCTTTCCTTGTCTTAGGATTAAAGGCATTCGGGTGCTCCTTGGAAATATCAGAAAACTTCCCTTTAGCTCACCTGTCAAGCACCTCACTGTGCATTTTAGGGGTGGGATAGGGTAGACTGGAAGGATCTTCAGCTACCGAAAAGTGACAATTTATAATCACAAATTCCTTCCCTGGCTATTTGTAGTGAACTTTTAACTGGATAAACTGGCAACCAGTCAAGTCACATCATTTTTGAATATATATTTGACTGTGCAAGTATGTACATATAAATATCAAAATAAGCATCCCCTGCTTTCCTGGTGACATAATATAGGGTACTGGCTAGAAATATAAAGTCTGTTTTAGAGAAAGATCTGATCTTAAATCATGGTGCTGTGATTTACTAGTTTTGTGATCTTGGAGATGTTCTGAGTTTCAGAAATTCAGGTTACTGATCTGCAAAATGACAATCATCTTTACTATAGGGCATATTGTAACGTTGATACAGAGGGTTTGGCACAATTTCTGTCTCAGTTTATGTTAGCTGTCATCATGGAGCCTGTGGTCCAAATGTTTTCCTAAACGTAGAGTCCCAAACAGTGTTTCCATGCTTTTAAAAACTGGAACATTTGCAGTTTATTTCTCAAAATAAAGGCTTTTAAAGAACATTTCTTGGAAAATAGAAATAGATTTTAAGTTGTTGTTGTTTATTGGTTGCTGCTACCTGAACCATCACTAAGCTGGTCCCGGGGGCAAAAAATAAGAAAAACTAATCCTGTTCTGCCGGGGACTTACTTAATCTTGTCATAGAATAACTTCTCAAAATTTCTGATTGTTGCTGGAGATGAGACTTGGACTTGACATATTTGTGTCTGTCTTGTTCGTATTACCTCTTGCTTTTACTTCATTTTCTTTCATTTTAAAGTGGGATCCCATGATTACTACATTACCTGGCTTGTACCTGGTGTCAGTTGGAGTGGTCAAACCTGCCATTTGGATCTTTGGATGGTCTGAACATGTTGTGTGCTCCATTGGGGTGCTCAGATTTGTTAATCTTCTCTTCAGTGTTGGCAACTTCTATTTACTATATTTGCTTTTCCGCAAGGTACAACCCAGAAACAAGGTATGTTTCAAAATACTTAATACAAGTTTATGTGTAATCAGGTCCACAATTACAACGAATTAGTTTTATGAGATTTGGTGAAAAATGTCTTTAACACTTTGTAACTTTGTATTTTTGTATATTATGTAAAGGTAAATTTAAATCCTCCATCTCCATTTTAGAATAAATTCGTATTTAAATACTTGAATAACTTATTTGTAAAATCTAAAGTAAATATTTGTTAAGTGAGTCAAACCAGTTCGATGAATACTTACTGAGCTTATTCCATGTGCTAGGGACTGAGACTACAGAGATAAATGAGGCAGTCTTTTTCTTGTAAAACATATATGTTCATTAGGGAAAACAGACTTTACCTGAGGACTTTTGATGTGATAACAGTGCAGGCCCCGGAGGTAGACTGCCTGGGTTAGAATTCTCTCCCTGCCACTTAACCAGTTTTGTTACCGTGGACAGGTTAACCCTTAGTGGCTCCATGTCTTCATCTATTAAATAAGAATAACAATAGAATCTGCCTTATAGAACTGTTATAAAGGAACAAAGAAACTTAATAAATGGAAGATGCTTTGAATAGTGCCAGATATATAGTAAGGGCTCAGTAAATATTAACTCTATTAATTATTTTTAACCTTAAGAGATGATTTCAGTAGTGTCAATTATAATAGAGTGGTAAACATAAGATGCTATGAGGATACAGAGAAGGAGCAGGGGAACACTTACTGCTTTTCTGGGAGGGAGGGGAGTATGTGGCATTCAGTAAGTCCTCACAGAGAAGATGGTACCAGAGCTGAGTCTTGATGAATGGATAGGGCTGTGTAGGGTGGGGAATTAATCCTGGGGAGACAACCAGCATAAGCAAAGGAAGAAAGGCATTGAACAATGAGGTACGGGGAATTGGTCTTGGAATTACAGGATTAGAAAGTAGAGGGATGTAAGGCTAGAGAAGTAGGTCACGAATGCCCTTATATGTCACAGAGAGGACTTTGAACTTTAGCATGTAATGGAGAGACCTTAATTTTAATCAAGGAAATGGCATGGTCTGATTGGTGATTTAGATTAAGTGGAGTAATACAATTCAAGAACATAAGAACACATTCAAATTCTGAAACAGCATGTCAGAAAGGCCAAAAGAAGATATATAACTTTAGACTGGCTCACTTTTCAGAAAAATACCTGTTATTTCATCATGAAAATTTCATCTTGAAAAAGTAAGTCTGGGTATGGTAGTATAAATACCATATGCATGTTTACATTCTCCCTTGTGTAGAGTTATGAAGGATTTCCTTAAAGGAAAGTGGTGATTATGGCTAAGTGAATCCTTGCTAAAGGCACTAAAACATAAGCTCAGAGAAATGAAGCCAGCACTGTGTCCTATTTATCTCCAGAGTCCCCATAGAACTTAGCTGGTATCTTGCACTCAATAACTCCTTAACTAATCATTGCCTGATTCAAATTGTGTTAAGCTATAGAAGATTTGGCATACACATGGTCTCCAAACTGATAGATATACATAAAAAGTACCAGGAACTGTTCTTATAAATGTATATTGTGTTTTTGCAAAGCCAGAGATAAGATTAATATTGATTAATTTTATTTAAAGAAGGCTTGAGTAGTTGAGTAGTTTTTAAATAAATTTCTTCATTAGGTAAGCAGAAATAGCATTTTTTAATCATGAAAATAATTTTATCTGTGTTTTTTCTTCCTCCAAGGCTGCCTCAAGTATCCAGAGAGTCTTGTCAACATTAACACTAGCAGTATTTCCAACACTTTATTTTTTTAACTTCCTTTATTATACAGAAGCAGGATCTATGTTTTTTACTCTTTTTGCATATTTGATGTGTCTTTATGGAAATCATAAAACTTCAGCTTTCCTTGGATTTTGTGGCTTCATGTTTCGGCAAACAAATATCATCTGGGCTGTCTTCTGTGCAGGAAATGTCATTGCACAAAAGTTAACTGAGGCTTGGAAAACTGAGCTACAAAAGAAGGAAGACAGACTTCCACCTATTAAAGGACCATTTCCTGAATTCAGAAAAATTCTTCAGTTTCTTTTGGCTTATTCCATGTCCTTTAAAAACTTGAGTATGCTTTTCCATTTGACTTGGCCCTACATCGTTCTGGGATTTCTGTTTTGTGCTTTTGTAGTAGTTAATGGTGGAATTGTTATTGGCGATCGGAGTAGTCATGAAGCCTGTCTTCATTTTCCTCAACTATTCTACTTTTTTTCATTTACTCTCTTTTTTTCCTTTCCTCATCTCCTGTCTCCTAGCAAAATTAAGACTTTTCTTTCCTTAGTTTGGAAACGTAGAATTCTGTTTTTTGTGGTTACCTTAGTCTCTGTGTTTTTAGTTTGGAAATTCACTTATGCTCATAAATACTTGCTAGCAGACAATAGACATTATACTTTCTATGTGTGGAAAAGAGTTTTTCAAAGATATGAAACTGTGAAATATTTGTTAGTTCCAGCCTATATATTTGCTGGTTGGAGTATAGCTGACTCATTGAAATCAAAGTCAATTTTTTGGAATTTAATGTTTTTCATATGCTTGTTCATTGTTATAGTTCCTCAGAAACTGCTGGAATTTCGTTACTTCATTTTACCTTATGTCATTTATAGGCTTAACATACCTCTGCCTCCCACATCCAGACTCATTTGTGAACTGAGCTGCTATGCAGTTGTTAATTTCATAACTTTTTTTATATTTCTGAACAAGACCTTTCAGTGGCCAAATAGTCAGGACATTCAAAGGTTTATGTGGTAATATCAGCGATATTTTGAACTGAAAATTGACTTAATAATTAGACCATTTCTACAAAGAACAACTGAATAGGTGGAAAACATAGAATTTCTTTTAGGTGCAGTGGTGGTCCTCAAATTACATTAGTTTTTTAATATATATTTTAAACATATGTAAGAAATTAAGTGGCAGAGAAGTGAGAAAGCTTAAGACGTGCTTCAAAAGCCTGAAAAATGGGAAAATAAAATTGTTTTCAGATATCTCATATCACTCTCATAATGTTGGCCCCTTAAAAAGCTTGGGAATGTTTTGTATGTACAAGTTCATTAAAACTGGGTATGCATCATGTTACTTTCATTACCATTGAAAGTAATAGCAAAATCACAATTACTTTTTTACCAACCTAATAACAATGTATTAGCAAATATTTACAAATGGTCAGGTGATATTCTTGATTGAAAAGTTGCTTAACATTTCAGTAAATATAATTTTAATTCTAAGTCAAAATAGAAATGCATAGATAGTAAATGATAGAGACTCATATATGCCTGTCTAGGCATCAAATTGTTGGTTATTGTTTACAATCTAGAAATGATGAAGCTCTTTCACTAATTCCTAATATGAAATGTATGATGGCCAAAGACAAATTGTGTTGATTATAATCCTTTAAAAGGGGGATTTTCTTTCTGAAATACATATTGTATTAGCTTCCCAGGGCTGCCATAACAAATGACCACAAACTTGGGTGCTTACAACAATTTTCCTCACAGTCTGGAGGCCAGAAGTCTAAAATCAAAGTGTCAGCAGAGTTGGTTCCTTCTGGAGGCTGTAAGGAAGAATCCATAAACAGACATTCTATGTCTGTTTCCTAATATCTTGTGGCTGTCTGCAATTCTTGGAGTTCTTTGGCTTATGGACAAATCTTGTCCAAGTATTGCGGACAGCAATCTTCACTCCAGTCTCTGCCTCTGTGTTCACAGGGCCTTTCCCTCTGTTCCCTTCTCTTCATTACCTTTTAAGGACAGTGTCTTTGAATGTAGGGCCCACCCTGATCTAGGGTGATTGTGTCTGGAGACACTTAATTATGTTTACAAAGACCCATGTTCCAAGTGTTCTGAGTAGACATGTCTGTTCGTGGGATGCTTTTCAGTCCATGACAGTTACTAAAGGACATTTTAGGATAATCTTCATATGATTGTTAGGAGACTACCTTTTAAAATTTTTTTTATTATATATCAAATTATAGTTGTATATACTTATGAGATGCAAAGTGGCAGTATGATTTTCGAATATAATGTGGGACGATTAAATAAAGCTAATCTATCCATCACCTCAAATATTCGACATATTTTGTGATGAAAACATTTGAAATTTACTCTCAACAGTATTGAAATGTACAATGCTTAATTATTAGCTGTATTCACCATGTTGTATAATAGATCTAAAAAAAGTCAAACATACTCCTTCTATCTAATTGAGGCTTTGTGTCTTTTGATTATCATCTCCCCATTCCCACATCCCCGGCCTCTAGCAACCATCATTCTTCTCTCTACTTCTGTGAGTTTAATTGTTTTAGATTACGCAAGTAAGTGAGATCATGTGGTATTTGTCTTTCTGTGCCTGGCTTATTTCACTTACCATAATGTCCTCCAGGTTCATCCATATTGTTGCAAATGACACAATTTCTATCTTTTTAAAGGCTGAATAGTATTTTATTGTGTATATATGCCACATTTTCTTTATCCATTCATCCATTGATGGACATTTAGGTTGATTGAATAACTTGGTTATTGTGACTTGTCTGCAGTGAACGTGGAGTGCTAGTGTTTGATTCCATTATCTATTTAAAAAAATTTCAGAATTGAAAGTTGAGAAATCCTTTGGTCTGACCTTATTTTGTAGATTAGGGAACAACTGCTGGGGTAGGATTATTTTGTGTTACTTTTTGAATTTTGTGTTTATTATTTTGAGTGTATTTTTTGGGTTGTCATTCCATTACAGGAAAGTATTATTTGGGCATGTTAAATTTGACATGTAAACTTAGAATTATGAATAGAACACTTCTTTTAACATAATTTTATGTTTCCAGACTTTAAAAGTAGCTATAAGTGAACAAATTACTTTCCCCTCAATGTCAAATTTTGCTTCTCTGAGTTTTAAGTAATGATTCTACATTTACAAATACAAAATTGTTTGCAGGTGAAAATTACAAGTATAATTTGGATGATAAATACAGACCATTTTTTGGTCGTACTCTAGTACTCAGAAAATAGAGTTGCATTAGTTATAACAGTGATTGTAGAAAAACGTGTTTTACCCAGACTTTTTAAAAATTAGATGAGAGAGGACACTGAAAGAAATTTTACTTTTGTCATTAATTTACTATAATGGAGAACTAAATCCGGGAAGTCAAAATTGAAAAAAGAATGTATAATTTAGGGCAAATAACTTTTTGTCTGATAATATTAATGCAAGGATTTTGTATTTAGGAATACTTCTGAGAGGAGAAGCTTCCACTCTGATCTAGTCTGGCAAAATTGAGAAAAATATTCTACCCTGTAATTAAAGAAGACTGCTCTTTGGAGGGATCACTGTTCTAGATTTTTTTTTTTTTTTTGAGGAGAAGTCTCGCTCTTGTTCCCCAGGCTGGAGTGCAATGGTGTGATCTCGGCTTACTGAAACCTCCACCTCCCGGGTTCAAGCAATTCTCCTGCCTCAGCCCCCTGAGTAGCTGGGATTACAGGTGCCTGCCACCACGCCTGGCTAATTTTTCCTATTTTTAGTAGAGACCAGGTTTCACCATGTTGGCCAGGCTTGTCTCGAACTTCTGACCTCGGCTTCCCAAAGTGCTGGGATTACAAGCGTGAGCTACTGTGCCCAGCTGTTCTAGTTCATTTTTAAGTGTTGAGTCCCTGCTGTTTTAAGAGCTGTTTTGGTGAAAATCTACATTCAGAGAGAAACAGATTAATCTTCCACATTTTTAATAAAATAAATAAAATACAGTACTTGGCATTTTAAGAAAAGAATGCCATGTGTTAAAAGGTGCTATTTTCAACTATTTATTATTTTAAAACAGGAATGCTTATCAATACTTTTGAATTTAAGATAAATGTCTTGGTTAAATTTTCTAGGCAGTTCAAAGATGGCCATTTGCTGGTGAATTTTCCAAAATAGGTAACAGATAAAATGATTATGTAAGAACTTGGCACAACAGATCATTTTGCCTTTAGCTGTTCAAGAAATGATACCAAACTCAAAGTCATTCACTTGAAACAACTGAGAAAACCATTCTTAGGTGTTTAGATCCTTGCTTTTAGAAACATTCTTAGTTATATTTGTGTTTTCAAGAGTTATTGAGTGGATATTTTTTTCATGAATTTTTAAACAGACTTAGCTGGATTCATTAAAATAAGGTGATTATGAAAAAAAATATTGCCCTGCTCGAGGGCATATGGAGCCCTACAGTTGCCGTTACTAAAGTCTGTGAGTATGTCTATTTTGAAAAGTGTCATAAACAGATCTAGTCCGTAAATCGTTATAGGTTCAGTAATACATCATTTTGAACTGACTCTATCTTCTGTGAAATTCTAGAGATATGTCATCTTTAGGTAAATTAGTAGGATTTCAGGTATGCTGTGAATTTTGTTACGTTTGTGTTTTCCATTAATGGATAGTCAGAAATCTTTTGAACTGCGTCTGACTATATTTAAATGATTTGGAAAGATAGTATCTCTCAGTTTAAACATAGCATCTCATTTTGGCAAGATACAGTATTTTGGCTGTCTGGCCTTTTCTTTGCCTTCTTAGAGATATTTCTGAAATGTGCATAGCCAGCCATAAAATACCTTGTATAAATAGCCTAATTAATTTATTTCTAATAAATACACAGCTTAATGAAATGCATTTCTAGTTTGAACTTAATTGCCACTTGGCTTGGTATTATTTTCCTTAGAATTGTTGGAAGAGAGGAGAGAGGAAGGGATCTACCATTTTTATTTATACCACCTAAATAGTGGACTGTTATTTTGGACTCACTTTTAAATAAAATATTTATTCATATGAAGAAATACATTTTGTGTTTATTAGGTTAGTAAGCATTTATTATCTTTGAAATAATTGGAATTTCATTAAAAAGTGAAGCAAGTAAGAATTGTGATGTAAATTTGAAAATTTTTAAGTGGAAATTTAAATATGACTTAGGAACCATGGGCTTGTAGAAAAAAACATTTAACATGGGGGTTAAGATTTTTATATTTGGTTGTGGCTCTGGGATCAATAAGGCAAGTGGTTTAGTCTTTAGTCCTCATTTCAGATGAGAATAGTATTTGCCCAGACTCTAGTCAGTTTCTGATTGGTATGTGTATAACCTTATTTTAAAAAGGATTCATCCCTGCCATATACTCATAATATTTATAAGTATGTCATATGCTAAATATTGAGGAAATATATACTGAATGAAGTTTTTAGTATAGAGTGAAGTGAATAGAAAAAATATCCATATAACCGTGGCTAATTTTAGGAAGTAAATCGTGTTTCATAATAAGAGTCATCCTAAACATTTTTCTGCATAATTTTCTGACCCAGTGTTAAACATTTTTATTTGCTTTAGTGAAAGTTTGTTCAACCCACAGGCCGCATGCAGCCCAGGACGGCTTTGAATGCGGCCCCAACACACATTTGTAAACTTTCCTAAAACATGATGAGATTTTTTGTGATTTTTTTTTTTTTTGATCATCAGCTGTCATTAGTGTTCGTGTGTTTTATGTGTGGCCCAAGACAGTTCTTCCAATATGGCCCAGGGAAGCCAAAAGATTGGAGACCCCTGCTAGCATTTAATGCTTATACATGTATTTACTTGTAAATATGTTGTTTCTTTGATAGGATATGATTTCAACATAATTACTGTTTATTTAAAATAAGAAAAATAAATAACTTTCAACCATTAAGAGGTTATAAGACTTTAAAGGGAAAGTTTCTTTAATAGGGTATAATTTCAAAATAGTTGCTTTTTATTTAAAATAAGAAAAATCAGTAAACTTCAACCAATAACAGGTTAAAGAATTTAAAGGTAAAAGACATTTCAACTAATTAGAAATACTTTGTTTTTTTTTAGTTGGGCTACATTTTACCACTCTAGGAATAGCTGTTAATTATTTTTTATATAGGGTGTTTTTATGTATTTAATGTTGACAACTGACATTTCCAATATACAAAAACTTGTGTAACTGAGAAAATTATAATAAAAATAGAGATTGAGAATATATTTTTAACATATATCCATGAGTCAACACTAATATTTAATATTTGGGATTTGAAAAATTATTTCTAGGGTAAGAAATTTTGTCACAATATAATATCTGTATATTGTGCATTTTTTAAGAGATAAGTTTTTGATGAATTGAATGTTAATTAAATTTTATCTCAGCGTATCACCATCAGACCAAAAGATACAGTATTTTTCTAACAAGGAAAAGAAAATACATACATATATGTATTTATATATACAAATTTGTATATATGTAATATATCATATACATAATATAATATGTATATTGTATGTATGTAATATATACAATATATTACATATATACAAATTTGTATATATGTGTGTGTGTATACGTATTAATTTCCTCTTTTTTTTTTGTAAGAATTGAGACAGGGTGTCAGTATGTTGCGTGGGCTGGTCTCGAACACCTGCCTCAAGTGATCCTCCTACCTTGGCCTACCAAAGTGCTGGGATTTACCATGAACCACTGTGCCAGCTTCCAACAAGAAAAATATTAAATGTATTGGTTTTTCACAGTGAAACTTAAGTTCAGTTTAGTTGAACCATATGTGTGTGTGTACGGCATATACAAGATGGAAAAGAAAGGGAGGAAAAATAATGATGGTTGCCATCATTCATTGAACACCTGTAATGTTTTAGGCATTATACTAGGTGATTTACAAATATTGTCTCATTTGATGCTACATTTATATTTCTGTGAGGTAGATGTTGATTTCTATTTGACTGCTGAAGAAACTGAAGGTCAGGCAGGTCAGGTGATCTGCCCGAAGTCCACACTGTCACTAAATGAACATAGATTGGTATGACTCCCAAGCCTGTGAGTTTTTGACCATCATATTCTGCCTCACTATGAAAAGTGTTTTTTAAATTAATTAATTTTTTTAATGAAAAGAAGTAGTATATGGAGAGAGAGGTGAAAATCCATGTTTGCTCTCTGCAGTTTCCAGACCATTCATGGCATGTTATTTTTGTACTGGATATAGTCATTTTTTAAAATGCTACAAACTGTTCAAAAGAGCATGAACAACATGATAACTCCTTATAATTTTGTTGTAAGATAAATGGCTAAAAGTATGTGGGATGTTTAATTTGGATAAGTGGAAATTCTATCACTTGATAAGCTCTCTTGAAGAATAATTATTTGAAAGATTGGACTTAATTCTGTATTGCCTGAAGTGTAAATCAGAGGTCAACAATTAGATTGCAAATCATGAAAAGCATAACTTTTCTAATTGTTTAGTCTTTTTAGGGAAACAAGCCCAGAAAAAAATTAAGATTCTCATTCATTGGAGGTAAGATTTCTATTTATCAAAGATACTTCAGAAGAGTTAGATAGCAAGGAGGTAAAATGTCTTTTAAAGGTATCTGACGTCTTTAAAGCTCTGTGATTTTTAAATTCTTAATTTTGTTACAGCTAATTTTTTTAAAATTAATTGCTGAGTCATGGTCAAGTATTTCCGATTACTTACATGCTGTCTTTGATATATTTTAAGTTTCTAAACCAAAACTACTATTTAATTCTATTACCCTGTTTTAGAAAAACATTCGAGTTATACAACTTACTAAAAGATATTTTAGCGATGATGTTTTGGAGCACTAGTAATATTTTTTATCCCTCTATATTAGTGAAATTACTTCTATTTGAAGTTTTCCCCCAGTGATAAAAAAAAAAAAGGCTGAGCACGATCTGTAAAAATTTTTAAGGTGGTGTCCACTAGGTGGAGATATTGTGCTACATTTCCAAGTGTTGTAATTAAACTTTTATTAGTCTGAATTAAACTCTTTTATAGTGTTTTATTGTTTTTAACCACAAAGATTTATAATCATTTATATCTATTTATCATAATGTTATTAAAATGTTTCCTGAGTTGTATGAAGCTAAGATACATGTAAAAACAAAACAAAACAAAAACCTCTCTTTTGTGTTTTGTAATCATATATTAGATGATTTAACCTAATATATCTTCCCATATGATATATCTTTTCATATGGCATACTTCATTCATATGACATAGTTAGAATCTTTTCCCACAAACAATGAGTGATGATATCTCATTTGAAAACTCGTGTAACATTGTATCAGCCACTGTTTTAAAGTGATTTACCCATGTTAGTCTCATAACAACTCTATGAGATCAGTACTGTACACGTGGGGAAACTTAGTATAGAGTAGTGAAGTGTTTTTTCCAAGATTACAAAATAACTCTCTGAGCTGGGATTCATAGCCAGGCAGCCTGACTCCAAAATCAATATTCTTAACTCTGTTGATATGATGGAGAAAGGCATGAAGTCTACCTTCAAATTCATGGCATTTTAGAAGGAAAAATTGTCACAAATAATGTGATTATACTTCCTAGTTTTATAGGTCAGAAAAACGAAGTCCACACTAATTTTGCCTCTTCCACAGGGAGATAGATTCTCATCTACCATTGTGTCTTTTGTTTCTGTTTTTGTCATCATACCTCAAATTGATATATGTTGTAAATATGAATTTAAGGAAGTAAAATACAAAATAACGCAGGGCTGGAGCCTTCAGCCATATTAATATACATTGACATAAAGACCTTTGTTTTAATATGAATGATTCCAGTTATCAAATGGAGGAATAGTTGTTTGAAAATTAATATTTAGCTTCTCAAAAGAGACTCCCATTTGGAAGCAAATTGTTGGTTAAACAGGACATACTTTAGATTTTTGAAAAATTCTCTGTGGAATAACAATCTCTAATTTTTAAGAATGTATGAATATGTGTTCTATATGCTTTTAAGTTATGTATTACATACCATTCTCTAAAATGGAAATGTTTATTTGGCTTCTAAAAGTCATTTGTGAGTTCATGTTATTTAAAACTGCTTTTCAGTCAACTTATTCTTTATAAAAAATTTTATTCAAATAGCATGTTTTTATTTTGTTTTTAAATAAATTCATGTTTGATAATATTTTATAATGTATTATGTCTAACACATTTTCTTATCCTAAGCCAAGTATTAGAAGCTTTGTATTTCCCTCACACTGTCCGGTTAGCTATTTTCCCCTACCACCTACCTAATCCTAAGCTTTATTAGTCATTTTAAAATAGAACCAAATGTTTTTAAATACCTGTGATGTGTGCTTACAACTAGCCTGGGTGTCTGTATAATCTTCCTTTTATTCTCATAATAATAGAAAGCAGTCAAATTACTGGCTGATCACCTGAACTTGTGGGGGCTCAGGTTTCTTTTTTAGGCTAGATCTGTAGGAAGCTCAGAGTATTTACCAAACACATCTAACTTGGCAGGGTTCAAGCCCAGTCTTTAGGTCTTGTGGTGAAAAAAAGAAAGTGGTCCCTACTCTGTGTCTGCAGACTTCCAGCTCTTACTTTCCCATTGGGTGTCTTCGAGTTTCTCCCATCATATGCAGCTCAGAGGTCAGCCCAAGACTTATACACAGATTTGGGGATTCCCTTCTTCTGTGACTCCCTCTTTTCTGAGATTTCTCCTAATTTACAGCCACTCTAGCAGTCCTGAATTCCGTCCTTTCACAGCTCAAACCAATCATATTGCACCTTTCTAACTAGAGTATGCCCTCTGAGGGAAAAGTCATATAAACATGGATCTCACCCAGTGAGATCTTTCAACTGAGTCCATCCAGTTCCTGCCTCCTTTTGTTTACTCTTCAGTGTTTCCAGAAAGATTTTTTTCCCTTTTTAAATGAGTCAATCTACTGGAAAGCTAATATAATAAAAGCTCCTCTGCCATGACCTGCCTAGGAACCTTGTCTTGATTGTAGTTAACGTGTGTTATGTGTAGTCTTTCTGTTTATTAGATAAGGAAGTTGTGGGTGTTACTTTTGGTTTTAAGAAACTAAAACAGAGAGTTCCTGAAAATAGTTTAGGTGGCAAGAGTAAGTTTTTGGAATATGGACTTCTGTATTAGCCCATTCTCATGCTGCCAATAAAGACATACCCGAGACTGGGTAATTTATAAAGGAAAGAGGTTTAATCGACTCATAGTTCCACATGGCTGGGGAGGCCTCACAATCATGGTGGAAGGTGAAGGAGCAAAGTCACATTTTACATGGTGGCAGGTAAAGAGAATGCTTACGCAGGACAACTCCCATTTATAAAACGATCGGCCCTTGTGAGACTTACTACCAGGAGAACAGTATGGGAAAGACCGGCCCCCATGATTCAGTTACCTCCCACTTGGTCCCTCCCACAACACCTGGGAATTATGGGAGCTAAAATTCAAGATGAGATTTGGTTAGGGACACAGCCAAACCATATCAACTTCTAATATGGTCCTCTAACAAAGTCTGTCATAGTATTTGTTATTAAATGCAATGACAACTTGAGGGAACCTTGTGTGAAAAAAACGATATCTAGAAACACAAAAGTGACCTACTTCAGACAAGATGAACTCACCTAATGGGGGCTAAGTAATGGAAAGTACAACATGATTATCACTGAGGAGGAATATAAGAGCTAGGGTGTTTACATGAGAATAGAAATCACATCTGGTGGAAGGGACAAAGACATACTTCATGGAGAAATTCACATTGGAGATTATTTGTATGGAAACCTGTGGAGACACTGCAGAAAGCATTTCAGGCAGAATAACGTGATGCAAACAAATTACACAGTAAACTACCATATGGCTGAGAAGCAGGTGGTGACAGTGGCCAACACTTATGAAGCGCTATGTGACAGGCACCAGTCTAAATTTTGAACATGAATTTAAGCCTCATAGAAATGCCCTAAAGCAAATGCTATTATGATCCCCATTTTTACTGACAAGGAAAATAAGTCATAGGGAATTGAAACAGTTTACAGACAGGAAATGTGGCTCCAGAACATGCCTTCTTAACCAGGGCGCTATACTGATTCCTGCTAAACTTGCATCATCTGATGGCCTGTGCATCCAAAGAACAGGTTATTTTTAGGAAGAAAGTAAGAACAGTGCTCTGCTGTATACAGTGAGGAGCAAGGAAAGCATATGCCCCACACAAAGACCCACGGATAAATGGGTGTGGAGAGAAAAAGAGTTACTTAGAGATGATAGGCAGGTTTCAGTGAAAACCAGAATGGCTGTGTGAGACAGGCCCTCCACTCTCCTGTAGATCCTGTTGTAAGTGATGCAGAAGCCAGAGAGAAGGTTGCTGTCCATCAGAAACATGAGGAGTTTCGGAGCCCTCCCTAAAATACTTGGCCTGAAAGGGTTTGAAGCCAGGAGGAGAGATGCAGTCTTAGGAGAAATGTTTCATGAGCTGTAACAGGTACCCTATCAGTCTTTCTCAGTAAGTACTGTTCTATGTAATTTTTATATTTTCCTTGCAACCCTATCACTCTCTAAAGGTCTAGTGAAGAAACCAAATTTAGATGAAGAAACCTAGCTTGACCTAGAATCTTAAGTGTGTGTGTGTGTGTGTGTGTGTGTGTGTGTGTGTGTGTCTGTAATGTATACACTGGGTCTTTGGGCCAAATACATTGTAAGGTTTCAGAGGTATAAACAGGCCCTGGGCTGTGGAGAACCATGGGAGGGGATGATCTTGATCTAAGTCAGTAGTTTTCACTTAGCCACATCTAGAAATCTCTGTCTTGGTCATAAATTTTGTTCTTTGAAATGCAGGGAAATGTATATCATGAAGTGCAGGAAATGCAAGGAAAAGTAACACGTTAAAGCTAATTGGTTATTAATATTTTAAGAGCATATGAGAATGTCATATTTTATTCCCTCCAGCTCTCCAACCATATCCCCCACACATACCCACACACTGCCTGCCCACATGTAAGCACAAGTATTTCTGGGGACCATGAGCATGAGAACTTTAGGGGTATTGCTAGGAAAAGAAGGAAGAGAGTAAGTAGGAAGACTGAAGACAGAGACAGGAACCACCAGAAAGGGGAGAAAAAAGAAAGGAATCCTTTCTTCACATACCAATGACTAAGAATAACTTTCTCCATTAAAATAATATCCAGGAGGCACATTGGAATGAAACACATGTGGAATACTGATATGAAAAGACAGAAGAATATAATAGGATCTGAGTTGAAAGACCAGGCTTATCTCTTCACTTGTACTATAAGAATTTACAGTGATGTTCTTTAGTTGGGGTAACTGTGATGGGCATCCTTGAAACCCTTTATGCCAATTTTGTTTTCAAAATGCATTGTCTTAAATTTTCCCTCAAGGTGGCACTCTTGGACATCTTTTCCAGTTATTAGTCTGACAGGAACTTGGTACCATTTTGCTTACCTTCATAATGTCACAGATGCTAGTGATTTTTTCATTGTTTTTTTTTAAATGCATTCTTTGAACATTTTTAGCTTTAAGCAAATATATTTGCTTATTTTTGTCATTGAGCATTTTGAAAACGTGGTTAGAAGCTTGAAGCAGACAATCATAGCTGCATTCTATTCCCCATAATTAAGAATATGTAAGGCCTGGCGCAGTGGCTCACGCCTGTAATCCCAGCACTTTGGGAGGCCGAGGCGGGTGATCACGAGGTCAGGAGATTGAGACCATCCTGGCTAACACTGAAACCTCGTCTCTACTAAAAATACAAAAAATTAGCCGGGGGTGGTGGTGGGCGCCTGTAGTCCCAGCTACTCGGGAGACTGAGGCAGGAGAATGGCGTGAACCTGGGAGGCGGAGCTTGCAGTGAGAGGAGATTGCGCCACCGCACTCCAGCCTGGGCGACAGAGCAAGACTCCATCTCAAAAAAAAAAAAAAAAAAAAAGAATATGTGGAAACCTTGATATTTTCTCTTTCTTTCCAATTGGAATACCAGTCAAACCTGGAATTTATAAATAGTTTTAATAAATGTGGAATTTGTTTTATATATATATATAGTGATATATATATAGTAATAAAAATATAGTAATGTGTGTATAGTAATAAAAGTCTTCCAAAAGCTTCTGTATGGGAAATACTGTTTCCCTTAATCAGGCCATTAGAAAAGCAGCCTGCCATTCTCTGACAGCTGTGCTATAGAGCAGGTTACTTGATAAGGAATGAAAGCAAAGTGATTCTATTTGTTATGTAATGTGAGTGACATGGAAGGTAAATTTTTAAAAATAGTCATGGATTTTAGCTTTCTGAAAGGAATGCAGTTTGGAAGTTTCTCCAAATCTCCAAATGGTTTTGAGTTACATATAATGCAACCTGACACCTAGCTTGATGTTTGAATTCTGTGTAGCTAGAAAGTTGATAGACTATAGAACTTTTCTGTTTTGTAATGTTTGGTATTATACTGGACCTTTCCTTGTGTTAATTTTTTCTCTTTATTAACATATGAAAAATTCTGTGAACTATTGATCATCCAATGAGATTTTCTCAGTTTCAAAAGACAATGCAATTTGGAAGACTGTAAATTTGTTTGCATGTAATCTGAATCTCTAGATATACTCTAATTTTTTTTCAGTAAATTCTGAGTTAAATGTTTATCATTACAATGTCAGAGGATTAACTTAATTTTTCTATCTTCCAAATCCAGTTTTCCTCCATGAAGAACAAATTTGCATCAAATTGAAATAATGGTCTAGTTTTTGGAAGAAAACTAGCTTATTATGAGAAATAATTAGCAGGCATCTAAGAAAAAAATTCTAATTGAATTTGGCATTCATATTTTTTAAGGGTTTTGTAATTGGGGCTTAATATTTGATAAGGGCAAATTAACCAAGATCAAAACCTTTAAAATATTCGAATTGATAACTATTTTGTAATTATCGAAATAACTTTTCTCTAATAAGTAAAGGAGAAATACATTGAACAAAATAACCAACCAACTTTCTGCTACACACTAAATTTTGATAGACTGTCTTTGTCTAAAATAGTTATTCAGCTATAAATATAGAACACTTGAGCTAGAGTCAGAATACCTAGATTCAAGTCCTGGTTCTGCCATTAACATGCTGTGTGAACCTAGGAAGGTGAACCTATTAGATCAAATGAGAAAGGAAAATACATACAAAAATTATTAAATGGCTGTTAATTGCACACAGTGTAAGGGTTATGCATGATTTATTTAATACGACTGAGGCAATACACCAAATAGTTTTATTAACTTTTATCATAATTTTTGTATGATGTTAAATAGTGTTAGATAATTGAATCATTCGTTGTTGCTATTTTCAGGAATGTTTTAAAATGGCTTTTTACATCATTTAAAATGTCAGTTCCTTCTTTAACTTGAAAAGACACAGATTTTGGTCACTTTTTTGTATACTTGCTAATTATTACAGTTAATGACCTTGTCTTCCCAAAGCAGAGATGTTCTAAAATGTTCTAAATGTTCCATTTGATGTTCTAAAATAAATGTTACGTTTGGTACATTATTTAGAATTACAATAGTTGGGCATTTTACCGATGCAAGGAAGAAATACGGAAAGTCATTGAGAGTAGAGAAACATGAGTTAGGAGAGGATATTTTGCTTCCATCTGCATAGTCTCTCCCTGGTGGGCCCCAGAACTTTTAGCATTGGAACGTATAGCAAAGCCTCATCAAGAAGTGAGACTTGGGATAAAACTTGGGTTCAAAATATCTACCCTCTTTTTCATCTTCTGTCTCCTTCCCCACACTGAAACCCACAGAGATTCTAATTGGTCTACTCTGGTTCCCACTCACAACACACACACAATAGGCTTCCGTCTGAGCCATACTAGGACTCACTCAATATAACCCATGAATATTTTCCTTTGACTCAGATGCCAATTGATGGTCCTTAGTTATGGCCAGCATAGCAGAATAGGTTACATTAAAATTGTAATTCTCATGTTGCTTCAGCTTTATTTAGAAACAATTCTAGCTGCTCTCATGATAAGGAGGTATGAACAAGAACAATATCCATTGATACAGCCAATATAGCAATATGCCATTTTTATAACAACCAGAAACATTTTAATGTAATAAATACAAGTACATATGTGTGGTTTTATTTTCCCTATTTTTTCTTATGGCTCCCATAAAAATACAATAACTGGACCAATCAATGGTTATTTACCAAGTACCCGAAGCTCTTCATTTGCAGTTTGCTGTAGCAGTATGCATAACTTAATATGCAATGAAAAGATAAGATATAAAGGGATATATAATGTCAGGAAGCTTTTCATGACATTGTTCTCCTCCTCATAACTGAATATGTTTTTCTGTACTTAGAGCCATCATCACACCATTCAAGTTGCTAACTTACTCATCTGTATTTCTTACTGGACTATAAGCTTCATGAATCCAAAGACTGTGTCTGTCACATTCACATATAGCCAGCATATAAACATAGCAAATGTTCAAGAAAGAGCTTTTGACTGACTTAATGAATACGAATAACTAGATGCCCAAGGAGACCAAACTAGAATAATTTTCTATTATTTAAATACAAAACTCTGGTTAAATTTAAATCTACTAAATTTTAGTTTAGCAACACTGTATGGAGTACTTATTTTCTATTCTTTTACCTGAGATGCAACTACCTTAATGCTCAAAGGCCAGTATATTTTTCCACTAGAATGCCTTCCTAAAAGAAAAATAGCGGGGAGGCTATGGATTAGAAGAGAGTCAAGATTTAGATTAACCAATCAATGTGTAGACTTTCTTTTTTTTTTGAGATGGAGTCTCGCTCTGTCTCCCGGGCTGGAGTGCAGTGGCGCAATCTCGGCTCACCAATGTGTAGACTTTCTATGGTCACTAGCATGACCAAACCGTATCAATTTATTCAATTATTGCAATATTTGTATTATTAATGTTTTGTATTATTAATGCTTTTTTGCAAGTATTTATTTGTATTATTAATATACTTATTAATATTTGTATTAGTAATGATTTTAATATGTAATATATTATATATTCCTTTTATAGAAATATGTCAGAATATTTATTTAGAAATTTGTATATATTTATTATTTAGAAACATTTAACATTTAAAAATAAGTAATGTCCTAAATTAAATAAACATTTCTTAGAAATATATTTGTACGCACATGCCCATATGTGTACGTGTGTGTGTATGCCAGCTGTAAAAATAAAATTCTCTACTTTGTATTTTTGATAATTAGAATTATAGTGGTGGTGATTTGCTTTGATATAAAACATTTGACAAACGTCACCAGTGAATGTCGGTCTGATGCTATTTAAAATTAAAATATCACATATTAATATGTATAGAAAAATAAAGACATGAAAAGAAATCAAGGCTAAAGATAAAAAGACATTTCTCTTTTCAACATAAGCAGTTGTAGTTGCGGCTCATTTCTCTTTTGCCATTTACCCTGTTCAAAACAATATCCTTTGTCTTGCAGTTATATCGATAAATTCTTCAGGCAGTCAGTTCCAAAGCTGCTCTCTGAAGATGTTCGAGCTCTGAGTCACTGAGGTTTAGTTTGAATTTAATGTTTGATGTCATATTGATGCTTTTTAAATTGTGGACCATCATACCTAAATTTTTACCTAGATCTTTCCAAATCTAGGCATATCAAATAATATTAAAAAGCTAGCATTTATTTTGTTCTCATTCGTTTTCATAATTATATTGCTTGGTGTGATTGTGATTTTTTGCTGTTTTTTTTTTTTTTTTTTTTTTGGCTGATATCAAGGAAGGGATTTTTTTTATCCACATAAATAAGCAAGACCATTATTGGATGTCGTCTACCCACATTACTGTCTGACCCTGAAGACAAATACAGTCAACTCACTTATGTGGGTTGCCAATTAAAAATAGGGAAATCTTATACATAATGAAATAGTTCTTGTGCTTCTCAAAAACATGATTTAATTTGCACTGATTTACTCATACATGATTTGGTATAGCAGTTTATTATCCTTACTAAGCAATTCTATAGAATTTTACATTCAAAATCAGTATCTTGTTTTTGCTCCTATAGAGCACAACATAAAGTGAATATCAACAAATTTATAATTACAAACTGAATAGCAATCATCATTATAGTTTAAACTATTTACAACTAATACAATATTTATATAAATATTGTATCATATAAATAAATAAAACAACAACTATTTATTCAGCTCATAGCTCTGTTGGTCAGAAATTTGGACTGGGCTGAACTGTGTGATTTTCTGCTGGTCTCAGTTACACCTACAAGTTCAGCTAAACCATTTTGCATGTCAAAGCAAAGGAGTGTGACCACCTATTGACTGAGGGTGTTGGGAAGCCTGGACTATATGTGTCCAACTTGCTAGCCTGGAAATTTTAACATGGTAGCCTTGTCAGCGGTCCCAAGAGGATCAAGAAAGGGCAAACCAAAACATACAAGTAGTTTTCAAGTTGCTGCTTGTTTTATGTTTGCAACTGTTTCACTGGACAAAGTAAATCACATAGCCAAGTCAAGTCACCATGCAAGGGTACCAACAAAGGGCTTGGATGAAGAGGGAAGAATTTGTAGTTGCTTTTTAAGTCAGCCACAGATGGATTTTGGGGAAACTGATTCATGGATTCCTACTTTGCTGTCTTTTTAAAAATATTCATTTATTGTAATTAGAATTGATATTAGACAGCAGTTGGTAGCTTAGACAGCAGGCATTTCTGCTCTCTTATGCTGCCATGTTGTGAGAACTGGACATTTAGCTCACCTTCATGATGTTATGTACTTTATAATATGTGAATTTACCCATTCTCAACTTTTCCTCATTAGTTCATGTACTATTATTTTGGTTCATCAGTTGAGAACTCTGATACTTTTAGGCATTGGCCTCAGATGTGCTATGTATCATTAAATTATGTGATTCAAAGTCCTGCAAGAATAAAAGAATAATCTCAGCCATAAGTCTTGAACTTGGTTATAAAAGAGTAGATTGCAACTGTCACCAGAATCTTAAATTTTCCTCTCAGGGCATTTTAAATGATTAACATACTGAACTTCTTAGTAAATAGTTGGTTTTATGTATAAGTAAGAATCCAAAATAGTCCCTGGGTGGGTCTACCTTTATTTAAATGATTTTTCTGTGTTCTGAATATTGTGGGGTCTTCTATTTGGAATTATTGTTAGAATTCTGAAGTCCACTTTGGGGGAAAAAATTATTCATTCCAGAGCCATAGACAACCTGTTTCTTTTTCTGTGGTTTCTTCCCTTCCTACTTCACTTTCCTGAGTTCATCCTATGCCATCTTTCTGTCCCTCCCAATGTCAAAGGTCCTGAGGAAAGGGCCTGGTGGAATGGACTCTGGAGTTAGACTGAGGCCCAACAGCTTAACAAGCCTTAAGTAAGTGTGTGATCTTTCTGCCTGTTTCTTCCAGGTGTCACTAACTTAGTCCCATGGTCCAGCAATGACCTGTTACTTCTAAGTAACAGAAAAATAACCCCAACTTAAGTACAACAAAATAAAATGAAAATGAATTCATTGGGGAATCAGAGAAACAGCTATAAAGTTCTAAGCCCTTCCTAGAGCCTCAGGGCTAGAACTGGCCCTCAGAATGTTTTTCCTTGTCTTTATTTCTCTTTGCCTGTTGGCTTTTCCTCTCCTACTACAGGCAGATTCTTCCATTCAGTCAGGAATAATGACCAGCAGGATCCCTATGCTCATATCAGCTTAGCAGTCATTAAGGAAAGAAGGATGAGGACTGAGTTTCTTTCTTTCATTACCTTTGATTACTCTGATTCCAGAGCCAAAAAAGCCTTTGTTATCATTAAATACAAGTGAAATACTACTGAATTTTACTACATGGCAGATATTTTTCTATGAGGTTTCCATGATCAAGTAATTTAATCCTCACAGGAACTATTACAGATAATCATATAAAGTAGGTATAATTCCATATTATACCCATTTTACAGATGAAGATATTGAAGAACTAAATAATGAAATAACTTTTCCAGTCACACAGCTAGTAAATGGCAGAGCCAGGATTCAGTATAGGGAAATCTACGCCAGGGAAAATGCACTTGTGAACCTGCCATGGTTTGGAGGTTTCCTAAGTTTCTACACAGGCCCCTCCCAGGAAATGGCACTTCATGTTCTGAAACCGTTTTTAAAAACTAAAACCTAATCCTCTTTGAAAAGATAGTAAATTTGAAATACATTTATAGGTACATTTTTGACAGTGTGCAATTCACGACTCGGAGTTGGAAAACAATTAACCTCAGGTTTATTTGGATAGCTGGAAAAATTAAAGGACTAAATGTAATTTTGGCTGGAGAGTAAATGATCATGTAAAGCAAAGACCTGTCCACAAAATTTTATGTTGGATTCATTCCACCTTCATTATGATTAGCCATGTTTGAGGTTTGCGTTATTTCTTGTTCTATATGTGGGCATTAGTTATCTACTTTATAAAGAATATTTTACTGTAATTTTTAAAAGAAATACCACAAATACTTTGTACTATTGGATGTAAATAAAACACTTATATACAGTCAAATGACTTATAGTAATTTATAAATTAAAGTTACTTACTGTAGGAGAAATTGAATCGTGGAGCAACAGGATTCTGTATCTTTTGAAATCTGGTGTTCTGGAATAAGCTACATTTTCATAAACGAGAATTTATTTTCCTGTCAGCTCCCAGTTATTTTTTACTGTTTGTCAGCTGATGTTCAGCTTCTTAATTTTATTTGAGCTGCATAGAATATACAAGTTTCTTGTTCTGAAAGCTCTTTTTATCTGTGAAGAGGCTGGAAAGAGGCTGTGCAGGTCAACGACTATCTCTTTCACCTCTGGGGCTGTTTCTTCAAGTCCAAGATCAATTCCTTTTTTTCTGACTACTGCCCTTCACAAACAGTAAAATAAAAGTCTTTTTGAAACTAGTCATCACTCATAAGACATGGTAAACAAAGACAAAGAAGAAAACTAACCATTCTGAAGTGAATTTTTGGCTGAAAACATTACTTATCGTAAACCTCCAGAGACTTTGTTATCCAATTTTATATAGAGTTGGTGGTTGGAAGTGCCATATGGGTTCACATTCAGATGAGAACATATTTTGCAAGCAAAAATAGCCACATGTATAGGTTTGTGAAAATCAAAGTAAATATACTAAAGGACATGTTTTCAGGACTGAATCTAGAAGTTCCTGCAGTACAAAATTTTTTCCTATGTTTTTCCTTATCAATAAGTATCAATAATCAGTGATCAATATCAATAAATATTGATCACTTGTGATATGTTCTGAACTATTTTAAATATTGGCCATGCCCTAGGAAAATAGGGTAAACTGACAGGTATTGAATAACACCTGTGAGCTAGAAATTGTTATTCATCCATACAGCACATTTACTTTTCAAGGCTGGGGATGAAGCAGTGAGCTAGGTAGACAAGGTTCCTGGTTTCAAAGAGGTTACATTCTAGTAAAGGAGACAGATCATAATCAGGGAAACAGCATTCAGTCATGTGTCACTTAACAATGAGGATACATTTTGAGAAATACATTGTTAGGTGATTTCATCTGTGAACATCATAGTGTATTTACACAAACCTAGAGGGTGTATCCTACTACACACCTATGCTATATGGTATAGCCTATGGCTCCTAGGCTGTAAACCTTTACAGCATGTTACTGTACCAAATATTGTAGGCAACTGTAACACAATGGTAAGTATTTATGTATTTAAACATAGAAAATGTACTGTAAAAATACTGTATTATAATCTTATGGGACCACCATCATACATGAAGCTCATTGATGACCCCGACATCATTATGTGGCACCTGCCTGTAATTTCAGATACTAGTAAGTGCTATGAAGAAAATGTTAAAAGGGTGATATAATAGAGATAAGTCAAGAGGGGGACCCTGAGAGATAGGTGAAGGTATCTCTTAGAAGGAAATATTTGTGTCAAAACCTAAAGGAAACAGCTGCTTGAGCAAAGTTCATCATGGCAGACAGGAGGCAGGACTAGATTGCAGCTCTGACTCAGATAGATGGAGCAGCATGCAGAGGCTCATATCATGGAATTTTAGCTCCAGAATGACTGCAAGAACAAATGACTGCAGGTCCCAAGAGGACCAACAGACCCTCTAAAGGAAGTGGACTGTTCCTGCAGAACCTGGGAGACACCCCAAAAACTGTGAGTCCCCAAACTGCAGAAGTGGGAAAGGGATATCCTCCACTCCCAAACATACACCCCCATGGGGAAACTCAAGGTCTAGTTTGCAGGAGAAGTTTCTGACCTTACCTGGAGCTGAGTCAATTTAGAGAGCCGAGCACAATACAGGGCTAGAGGAAGCAGCAAGAAAGGCCCTGGGAGTCCACTGGGTCCCCAAGCAGGCCATTCCTACCTGGAACCACAGGGATCCTTCAGGAGGGTGGCCAGAGGTGCAGGGAAAATGCCACAGGGGAGTCTCCAGCTGAACTTTGTAACAATTTGAACCAAGTGAGAAGCCTCCTGGCCAGAATTCAGGGGATATTGGTGCAAGGGCTCAGGCAGGGCTTGCTTGTCTGACATAATGTAAAAGAGTCTTGGAACATGTCCTGGGTCCAGGGTCTAAAACCCCTCATGGCCTATGGAACACCAAGCTCTGTGGCAAAGGGTGGAAGGCTGCCCTGCCACACCACAATCTAAGCCCAGGGCATAAAACCCCTCATGGCTTGGAGATAATCCAGAGCTGCATATGCTAAACCGTCACAGCTACACTTGATGTACCACTACCTTTCTACCCCCACGTCCTCACGTCCTCACCTGTCTACCCCTATATCTGCACGTCCTCACCACCTGCTTCTTTGATTACCAATAAAGAGTGTGGGCTCCCAGAGCTCAGGGGCTTTGCAGCCTCCATACTAGCATTGGCTCCCTGGACCCACCCTATGTACTCGTAACTTGTCTTGTCTCATTCCTTTGACTCTGTCAGACCTCGTAGCCCCCACGGCCTGGTGTTGGGTCTGATCACCGCAATAGGGGAGGGCATGAATCTGGCATACAGACTTCACAGGCAAGGGGAAGAACCAAAGCCCTTGCTTTCATAGCTGGGAGGTGGGTAGCCTGGGGCAAGTTCTCAAGCCCTGCTTGCTCACTGCCTGGAAACAGACTCAATGCTGTTAGGTGGAGGCACAGTGGGAGTGAGACCAGCCCTTTGGATTGCATGGGAGCTGTGTGAGGCCTGTGACTACCAGCTTCCCCCCACTTCCCTGACAACCTGCATGACTCAGCAGAAGCAGCCATAATCCTCCTAGGTACACAACTGCATTGACTTGGGAACCTTACCCCCATCCCCTACAGCAGCCACAGCAAGACCCACCCATGGAGAGTCTGAGCTCAGATATGCCTAGTCCTGCCCCCACCTGATGGGTCTTCCCTTCTGTCCCTGATAGCTGAAGACAAAAAGCATATACTCTTGGGAGTTCTAGGGCCCTGCCCACCACTTGTTCCTCTCCATACTACCACAGCTAATGCTTTCTGGAAAGTGCCACCTCCTGGCAGGAGGCCAACCAACACAAAAATAAATCATTAATCCACCAAAGCTAAGAACTCCTCACAGAGTCCATTTTACCCCCCCGCCACCTCCACCGGAACAAGTGCTGGTATTAATGGCTGAGAGACCCACAGATGGTTCACGTCACAGGACTCTGTGTGGACAACCCCTAATACTAGCACGGAGCCTGGTAGACTTGCTGGGTGGCTAGATCCAGAAGAGAGATAACAATCACTGTAGCTTGGCTCTCAGGAAGCCACATCCATTGGAAAAGGGGGAGAGTACTACATCAAGGAAAAACCCTGTGGGACAAAAGAATCTGAACAGCCTTCAGCTCTAGAACTTCCCTCTGACAGAGCATACCCAAATGGGAAGGAACCAGAAAACCAGCTCTGGTAATATAACAAAACAAGGTTCTTTAACATCCCCCCAAAATCACACTAGCTCACCAGCAATGGATCAAACCAAGAAGAAATCCCTGACATACCTGAAAAAGTATTCAGGAGGTTAGTTATGAAGTTAGTCAAGGAGGCACCAGAGAAAAGTGAAGCCCAATGCAAGAAAATCCAGTACCAATACAAGAATTGAAGGGAGACATATTCAAGGAAATAGCATAAAGAAAAAAAAACAATCAAAGCTTCAGGAAACAGACACACTTATAGAAATGCAAAATGCTCTCTGAAAAGTCTCAGCAATAGAAATGAAGAAGTAGAAGAAAGAAATTCAGAGCTCAAACACAAGGCCTTCAAATTAACCCATCCAGCAAAGACAAAGAAAAAAGAATAAGAAAATATGAACAAAGCCTCCAAGAAGTCTGGGATTATGCTAAATGACCAAACCTAAAAATAATCAGTATTCCTGAGGAAGAAGAGAAATCTAAAAGTTTGGAAAATATATTTGGGGGAATAATTGAGGAAAACTTCCCCAGCCTTACTAGAGACCTAGACATGCAAATACAAGAACCACAAAGAACACCTGGGAAATTCGTCTCAAAAAGTTCTTCACCTAGGCAGATTGTCATCAGGTTATCCAAAGTTAAGATGAGGAAAAGAATCTTAAGAGCTGTGAGACAGAAGCACCAGGTAACTTATAAAGGAAAACCTATCAGATTAACAGCAGATTTTTCGGCAGAAACACTACAAGCTAGAAGGGATTAGGGGCCCTATCTTCAGCCTCCTCAGACAAAACAGTTATCAGCCAGGAATTTTGCATCCAGCAAAACTAAGCATCACATGAAGGAAAGTTACAGTCTTTTTCAGACAAACAAATGCTGAGAGAATTCGCCACTACCAAGCCACGACTACAAGAACTGCTACAAGGAGCTCTAAATCTTGAAACAAATCCTGGAAACATATCAAAAGAGAACTCTTTAAAGCATAAATCACACAGGACCTATAAAACAAAAATACAAGTTAAAAAGCAAAAACAAAAAACAAAACACCAAGATACACAGGCAACAAATAGCACAATGAATAACAAAGATCAGAGCAGAACTACAAGAAATTGAAACATAAAAAAAGATAAATGAAACAAAAAGCTGGTTCCTTGAAAAGATAAATAAAATTGATAGACCATTAGCAAGATTAACCAAGCAAAGAAGAGACAAAATCCAAATAACTTCATTAAGAAAGGAAACAATTACAACTGACACCACGGGAATAAAAAAGATCATTCAAGACTGCTGTGAACATTTTTATGCAGATAAACTAGAAAAACTAGAAGAGATGGATAAATTCCTGGAAAAACAGCCCTTCCAGCTTAAGTCAGGAAGAATTAGATACCCTGAACAGACCAATAACAAGGAGTGAGATTGAAATGGTAATTTAAAAATTAGCAACAAAAAAAAAGTCCAAGACCAGATGGATTCACAGCAGAATTCTACCAGACATTGAAAGAAGTGGCAAAAATCCTTTTGACACTATTCCACAAGATAAAGAGGGAACCTTCCCTAATTCATTCTAGGTGAAGCCAGCATCACCCTAATACCAAAACCAGGAAATGACATAACCAAAAAAGAAAACTATGGACCAATATCCCTGATGAAGATAGATGCTAAAATCCTTAACAAAATACTAGCTAATCGAATCCAGCAGCATATCAAAAAGACAATCCACCATGATCAAGTGGATTTCATACCAGGGATGCAGGGATGGTTTAACAGACTCAAATCAATAAATGTGATACACCACATAAACAGAATTTAAAACAAAAATCATGTGATCATCTCAATAGATGCAGAAAAAGCATTTGACAAAATGCAGCATCACTTTATGATTAAAACTCTCAGCAAAATCGGCATACAAGGGACGTACCTCAATGTAATTAAAGCCATCTATGACAAACGCACAGCCAACATAATACTGAATGGGGAAAAGTTGAAAACATTCCCTCTGAGAAATGAAACAAGACAAGGATGCCTACTTTCAGACCACTCCTCATCAGCTTAGTACTAGAAGTCCTAACCACAGCAATCAGACAAGAGAAAGAAATAAAGGGCATCAAAATCAGTAAAGAGGAAGTCAAACTGTCACTGTTTGCTGATGATATGATCATTTTCCTTGAAAACCCTAAAGACTCCTCCAGAAAGCTCCTAGAACTGATGAAAGAATCTAGCAAAGTTTCTGGATACAAGATTATTGTACACAAATCAGTAGCTCTTCTATACACCATCAGTGACCAAGTAGGAATCAAATCAAGAACTCAACTCCTTTTAAAATAGCTGCAAAAATAAAAATAAAAATACTTATAAATATACCTAACAAGGGAGGTGGAAGGCCTCTACAAGGAAAACTACAAAACACTGCTGAAAGAAATCATAGATGACACAAACAAATGAAAACACACCCCATGCTCATGGATGGGTAGAATCAATATTGTGAAAATGACCATACTGCCAAAAGCAATCTACAAATTCAATGCAATCCCCATCAAAATACCACCATCATTCTTCACAGAGATAGAAAAAACAATTCTAAAATTCACATAGAACCAAAAGGAGCCCACATAGCCAAAGCAAGACTACGCAAAAAGAACAAATCTGGATGCATCACACTACCTGATTTTAAGCTATACTACAAGGCCATAGTCACCAAAACAGCATGGTACTGGTACAAAAATAGGCACATAGACCAATGGAATAGAATAGTGAACCCAGAAATAAACCCAAATACTTACAGCCAGCTGATCTTCAACAAACCAAACCAAAACAGTAAGTGGGGAAAGGACACCCTTTTCAACAAATGGTGCTGGGATAATTGGCTAGCTAGAAGTAGGAGAATGAAACTGGATCCTCAGCTCTCACCTTATACAAAAAGCAACTCAAGATGGATTAAGGGCTTAAATCTAAGACATGAAATTTTAAAAATTCTAGAAGATAACATTGGAAAAACCCTTCTAGACATTGGCTTAGGCAAGGATTTCATGACCAAGAACCCAAAAGCAAATGCAATAAAAACAAAGACAAATAGCTGGGACTTAATTAAACTAAAGAGCCTTTTGCACAGCAAAAGGAACAGTCAGCAGAGTAAACAGGCAACCCACAGAGTGGGAGAAAATCTTCACAATTTTTATATCTGACAAAGGACTAATATCCAGAATCTACAATGAACTCAAACAAATCAGTAAGAAGAAAACAAACAATCCCATCAAAAAGTGGGCAAAGGACCTGAATAGACACTTCTCAGACATACAAATGGCCAAAAAACATATGAAAAACTCTTCCACATCACGAATTATCAGGGTAATGCAAATCAAAACCACAATGCAATACCTCCTTACTCCTGCAAGAATGGACATAATCAAAAAACGAAAAAAACAGTAGCTGTTGGTGTGGATGGGGTGATCAGGGAACACTTCTCCACTGCTGGTGGGAATGTAAACTAGTACAGCCACTATGGAAAACAGTGGGGAGATTCCTTAAAGAACTAAAATTAGAACTACCATTTGATCCAGCAATCCCACTACTGGGTATCTTCCCAGAGAAAAAGAATAATGAATTAACAGCATTTGCAGCAACTTGGGTGAGATTGGAGACTATTATTCTAAGCTAAGTGACTCAGGAATGGAAAACCAAATATTGTATATTCTCACTGATATGTGGGAGCTAAGCTATGAGGATGCAAAGGCATAAGAATGATACAATGGACTTTGGAGACTTGGGGGGAAGAGTGGTAGAGGGGCGAGAGATAAAAGACTACAAATAGGGTGCAATGTATACTACTTGGATGATGGGTGCACTAAAATCTCACAAATCACCACTAAAGAACATACTCATGTAACCAAATACCGCCTGTATCCCAATAACCTATGGAAAAAATATAAAAAGAAGGAAACAGCTAAGCAATGTGTTCAGAAAAGAGTATTTCAATGAGAGAGAACTTAAATGCAAAGACCATGAGATCTGTACAGATATTACCTCCTTTAATCCTCACTATGTTTCTGTAAAGGAGGTTGTGTTAGGCTAATTTTATAGTTAGCAAAATGGAACCACAGAACGAACACACAGAAGATCACTTTGTCAGCCAGCAAACAGGATGCCATGATATGAGCTCAGGAGTCTCTGACTACCACCAGCCTTCTCTTTCTGCACCCCTATGCTGCTTCATGGGATCTAAAGCACAACTTAAATGCATGTCACTGCAAGGAATTCCAGAGGAAGAGAGGTTCCTATCCCAAATATAGGTAAATCTCCTAGATGGTCCTGGTTCTTTGTTTTCTTTCTACTAATAAATATGCAAGAAAGACTTATTTGGATATATTTGGTTAGTAATTCATTCAACAGATTTTTTGAGTGCCTATGGTATAACCGTACTATTTGCATTTAAAGTTCAGAACGCAGCCACGGTAAATAGTATGAACTATTTTCTTTCAAGGAATTGAGAGTGGTTTTGTTTTTAGTATATTGTCAGGAAATCCGAGCAGTATAATCCGCTTTGCCAAAAGTTACATGGAAGGATATAAAACTATTATAGTTTTAAAGACTTCCTGTCAGTTGGCCGAAAGTTATCTGTAACATTTAATATCTGACTCTGTTTGGAAAGAAATACAGCCAACCACCTTTTTAATCCTCTTTTCAGTGTTTTGGGAAACATAAAGTTGGGATATTTCCATTCATTTGCAAAATAAAACAGTATTTTTGAAGGCATTGATTTATATGTGATTTAAGGTATTGAATTGTTTTATTATTGAGACTGTCTCTGAACTCTGAGAAATTCCAAGGGAAAGAATTAAAGATCTTCAATTCAGCCTTGCCTAAATCTACTATTTTCAACAAATTTTTTTTTCTGCTGTGCTTTCTTGCATATTTTCTTAATAGATAGATAGGACAATGGTACAGCAGAAATAATGAATGTTTGTCTGTCACTTCCATTAAATATGTCAATGCTTTTATGAAAGGTAATCTATGGTTACTTAAGCCAATACCTGTACTTAGTGCTCAGTCATAACCATTCTCATACCTGGAATCTAAAGAGGTAGCATCAGTAATCTGTACACACTGAGCACTTAATATTGCTCAGTAGAAAGAGAAATGCTGCTGTATATTACTCTACATTTTTCATAGTCTTTATAATGTTTTACATCTAAATGTATTATTATGTAGTTTCACTGATCAGTAAGAGAGCTAGATCATGTAGGCCTTATAAGAACGTTGGCTTTTACTCAAAGGGGATGAGAAACTATTGGGGGATTTTGAGTAGGGATGACATCATCTGGCCTTTGTTTTTAACAGAACAAGTCTGGCTGCTGTTATGAGTGTAGATCAAGGGATGGATGGATAGAAATGAGGAGATGAGATAGGTGGCAGAGCGATAATTTTGATGGCAGATCATAGTGCCTTTGTATAGGGTAATAGAATATGCTAGAGCCTAGAATACAGGCATCAAGCTGTTATGAGCTTGGCATTTTTACCACTGTATCCCCAGGATGTGGAATCATTTCTGGAGTATAGCAGGAGCTCAGGAATTCTTGCTGCATGCATGAATGGATGAATAGATTGACAGTTTTTCACACTTCTGTCTTCTCCCCGTCTGTTTATTACTTAAGTTTTAACATCTAAGCTACTTTCCTCATCCTCACAGTTTTTAAACTAAAGCAAAAGTGAAACAAAAGCAAAACACCCAAGTTTCTTCCAAATTTAATTGAATTCAACGAGTCTTTTTTTAAAGCACTTTTATGTGGTTTCTTTGGGCTATTAAGGACATCAAATGCCAACAGAATGTTCTAAGACTGTGAGATGAGATTGTTGCTTAGGGTCACAGCTATGCCACAGCACCAGAATTTACTTTAAAATTAAAATTGCTGCATAGATTTAATTTCCTCCTCAGAAGGGCAATAACCTTTCACTGAATCAGACTCAGCTTTTTCTGCTTACTATAAATGGAACCATGTGACCGTTACATTACCAAGTGCATAAATGGCAGGCTATATTAGAAAAGTTTGGGGACAAGGAGCACAAGAATGTATTTGGCACACAACTTTTTTGTATGATAAAGGAGAGAAATAAGAAGACATGCAAACAGTTGTATTGATATACATAGGGAAACACTGAATAGATACAGAAGCAACTAAAAAGGCTGATTGCAAGGCTCAGGAGATAAATTGGATAGACAGGGTAAAGTGTTTAATAGGAGATTTTTTTATATCATTTTGATGATCATGTAACTTATTACCGATTTAGTTAGTACATAAATAAATAAAAATGGCATCTTTTAAATAGCTGTGGGGGGCAAGGGGGTGGGCACAGTAGGGAAGAAGGGCCTAGGGAAACTTGAAGTGAAGCAAGTGTTCATTTTGCCACTTTTCCAGCCCTCATCAACTGCACTTGGAGCTGAGACTTCTCAGATGAAGTGTATATGTGTTAACATTAGTAAATAATAACCAATCACATTTTGTTCATCTTTTTTTCTTAAGGAATAAAGAAGCCTATGTTCATAAGAATGCTGATTCTTAAAGGGCTAGAAGGCCAGTTGAAGAAGGCCAATCTGTAGAGATGCCTGGGAATTCTTTTATCTTTTTGGAGGCTAAAGGAAGTAAAATTCTGCTATGGAAATTGTCCTATTATATTTCTGCTTTCAAGAAGGGGCTACGAGATTATGAGGTTTTGCAATGTTGCCATCCTAGTCCTGTGTACATTGCTGTAAAGACTCCCAGGCATGGAGGCCATCACTGGCACTGTTCCTCTCAGCAGTTATTTGGGTGTGAAGTTCCTCACTCCTGCAAGGCTCAGCCTGAAGCAGCATGTCTACATGACCCACCTGCAGAATCTCCCCACTTGTCAGTAACAGCTGTGAAATCTGCCCCTGTTGTATTTAGGTAAGAAATTTCACCAATGACAGTAACACCTTACTCTTGTGTAGAATTTTATATTTCTCAAAATGTTTTCACCTGTGTTATTTCTTCTTACATATTCACAGAAACTGAAAGATGGAAAAGATCTCAGATGCTGTGACCCCCATGTAACAGATGGAGAAATTGAATCCAAGAGATGAAGTGACCACTTTGCCTAAAATCAAATAGCCATGTAGCAGCCAAGCTAAAACAAACAATCAGTCCTCCGGAATCCTAACTCAGTGATTTTCTCTTACTATCATATAATAACATCCATTGTTTTCCTGAGTCTCCCCTATCATTTTATTATTATTCTTGACCCATTCATATTAGTTTTTTTTTCTTTTATGGATTAAAGGTGACCTTAATCAAAATTTGATACTTATGTAAGTATGATATAAAATAACATATCTATATTTAATAATTTCTTGTTTTAGTTGATGCTTTCAGAAATTGCCAGAAAACAGATTTTTTTTTTGGCACAAGAAGTTAGTTTCATCTTCATGTTCCCTCTCTTAACATGCTGAAAAATTAAGCATAAATAGAAATGCTAATTAGAGTTGTCTTCCTTGTCAATGCTATGATTGATATTTGACCTGTTTCCTATCAGATTTGCCACAAGCTAGAATCTTCTGAGGATTTCTCCCTCATATATATTCTCTACCATTCGGCAGACACTAATAAAGGGTGTCAACATCCTGGCAAGAAAATGTTTCTTAAAGTCATAGCTGATTCTAGACACTAAGTAAGTCAAGTTTCCTATTCCATAGTGAAAGAGAAAAAAAAGCTTTTATGTCTAAATTCAGTTTTAATAAAAGGGAAAGCCTTATATCCAGGTCAAGGTCCAATCCACTAAGATTTGAATCTATTGAGATATTGTATCTTAGAATTCAGAGCTTGGCATGCTTAATATTTAGAAACATTTTAAAAAGTTAAAAGCGTTGCACGGTTAGAATGACATCACTGCAGAGGTGAATATTTTCAAAGGATTCTGATTCCATTTTGACAGCTTTCTTTACTTGACATTTGTAGGCTCCATATTTACTAAAGGGCTGAGTTGGTGCCACAGCACTAAAAGGTACATCCTCTGGTTATTAAAAGGAGTATGATGAAAAGTGTCACTTGGGAACATGTGGGACTTCCTCTTGATTGATTAAAAAAATACTGTTTTCCTCCCTCACTGATAATCTCACTCCATGTTGCCAATATTATAGCAGTTTTCTGTATGATTTCTTACTTGAAAATGCTACGGTAGAAGTGAGAGTCTGAGTTTTTTTCCTGGCTCATTCTTAAATGTATCCCCAATATCTCTTTTGTTTTCTAAATTAGGGAGGAAATTAGGACCCCAGCTTCCAACTATCTTAACTGTATTCAGTAAAACTTTTTTTCTACTTAAAAAATTGTGTAAGTTAACTGGAATTGGAAATGTTTAAAAAAATTGAAAATAGAATCTTAAATAAATCTAGAAAAATCTCACTTTATCATTAAGAATACTAACTATAAATGTGATCAATAAACATTTTTTATTAAACCCCAAATAATTATAAACATTGGTTTATAATTTTGCATGGCTCAAGGAAAATGAAAATTTTTAAATAAGATATAGAATATTTCAAATTTTCTGTTTCATTTTCTGCGGGGTATCTAGTCTTAGTTTGAGAAAGCCAGAAACTTTCTGTAAAGTTATAGAGAAACTTTTTAAGTGTCCAGTGCCTCTAAATTTTAGCATAGACATGTGCACTGAAAAAAATCTAGAGTTATACCCAAGAAAATGTTTTTGTGCTAAAGTTTAAATTACAGAGAGTAGAACCCTTCATCTGAGGTTTTTCACTGCTTAAAGAGATTGAGAGGGATTCAATGCTGCCACGTGAGTCAGCCACACAAGCAAACACTCCTACAACAGATATGTACAGGCCTTTCACAAAAATTAATGTAAAATGGATCAGAGTCTGCTATAGTTTGAATGCTTTTGTCAAAATTTATATTGAAACTTAATTCCTAATGCAACAGTAGTAAGAAGTGTGGACTTAAAGAGGTAACTGAGTCATGAAGTCCCTGCCCTCATAAATGGGATAAGGTGCCCTTATGAAAGGGCTTGACAGAGGGAGTTTTCTCCTTTCTTGCCCTGCCATTCATGCCACCCATTGAGGACACAGCATTTCACCCCTCCAGAGGATGCAGCAGCAAGGCACCTTCTTGGAAGCCAAGATGGAGCCCTTACCAGACATCAAACCTGTTGGTGCCTTGATCTTGGACTTCACCTCCAGAACTGTGAGAAATAAATTTGTCTTCTTTCTAAATTGCCCTGCTTCAAGTATTTTGTTATAGCAGCACAAATGGACTAAGAAAGAGACCTAAATTTAAAATGCAAAACAATAAATTTTCTGGAGGATGAAACTTGGGAGAAAATCTAATTGACCTTGGGTTTGTTGATGAGTTTTTAGATACAGCACCAAAGTATGATCCATGAAATAAAAATCTAATAAACCTTATTAAAATTAAAAATTTCTGCTCTGCAAAAGACACTGTTAAAACAATAACAGAATTCATAGACTGGGAGAAAATATGTACAACACAAATATATGATAAAAGACTTATATCGAAAATATACCAGAAAAACCTTTTAAAACTCAGCAACAAGAAAAAAGCCCAATTGAAAAGTGAGCAAAAGTTCTGAACAAACGTCATCAAAGATGATATGCAGACAGGAAGCATACAAATAGACATTTAACATCATGTGTCAGTAGGAAAATGCAAATTAAAACAACGAGATAACACTATACACCTATTAGATTGTTTAGCATACAAAAAAACTGACAATACCAAATGATGGCATGTATGCAGAGCAACTCAAACTCTCATTAATTCCTGGTGAGATTAAAAAATGGTGGAGCCATTTTGGAAGACTGGTGGTTTCTTGCAAAGCTAAGCATAGTCTTGCCATATAATCTAGCATCTGCACTCTTAGATATCTGCCCAAATGCTTTGAAAACTTAAGGTCATACAAAACCTACATACAAATGTTTGTAGCAGCTTTATTCATAATGGCCTCAAACTGAAAACCACCAAGATGTCTTTACATAGGTAAATAGACAAATTCAAGTACATTCATATAATGTAATGCTATTCAGCGCTAAAACAGGAATGAGCTATCAAAGTATAAACAGATACAGATGCATCTTAAATGCATGCTGCCAAATGAAAAAAGCCAGTCTGAAAAGGTTATGTGCTATAGGATGCCAATTATGTTACATTTTGAAAAAGGCAAAATTTGGACTTGGAAAACCAATCAGTCTTTGCCAAGGGTTTGGAAGGAGGAGAGTTAAATAGTGAAATGTAGGGATTGCTTTTAGGATGTTGAAAAAGATTTTGTATGATACTACAATGATGACTGCCTGACACCATGCATTTGTCAAAACCGATAGAATTTTACAGTACGAATAGTTAACTCTATTGTATGAAAATCTTTAAAAGTCATTTAGGAGGTCCAGGAATCTTAGAATGGAACTCAGAATGCAACAAAAGAATCTAACTGTATTACTACAGTGGGGGAAAATGGTTCTGAATTTGGAAATGAATATGGTCTGTAGGAATAAAGACAAAATATAAGCATTATATTCTAGTAGATAAGGTTGTTTCTCACAGAGCTATAGGTTAACAATTCTGAAACCACTAAAGATATATACTGGAATTGAGAAATTAAGTAAATACACAGGGGATGTATTTACTTAATTGGCAGTGATGTTTCTCACTCTTGGTATGGAAGGTTAGAAATAAGCAAAGAAAGGAGGCTAGAATGATACGTGTCATAAAAGATTAGACTTGGAAATATACTGAAGATATCAAGATATCAATGTGAACTCATGTTTAGCTTAATGTAAACACATGTGACATATAAAATGTAACTTGCGGGTGGAGCCAAGATGGCCGAATAGGAATAGCCCCAGTCTACAGCTCCCAGTGTGAGTGACGTAGAAGACAGGTGATTTCTGCATTTCCATCTGAGGTACCGGGTTCATCTCACTAGGGAGTGCCAAACAGTGGGTGCAGGACAGTTTAGCGCACCGTGCGTGAGCTGAGCCGAAGCAGGGTGAGGCATTCTCTCACTCGGGAAGCACAAGGGGTCAGGGAGTTCCCTTTCCTAGTCAAAGAAAGGGGTAACAGATGGCACCTGGAAAATCGGGTCACTCCCACCCTAATACTGTGCTTTTCCAACGGGACTGGAAAACAGCACACCAGGAGATTGTGTCCCACACCTGGCTTGGAGGGCCCTACGCCCACGGAGTCTCGCTGATTGCTAGCACAGCAGTCTGAGATCAAACTGCAAGGTGGCAGCGAGGCTGGGGGAGGGGTGCCCGCCATTGCCCAGGCTTGCTTAGGTAAACAAAGCAGCCAGGACACTTGAACTGGGTGGAGCCCACCACAGCTCAAGGAGGCCTGCCTGCCTCTGTAGGCTCCACCTCTGGGGGCAGGGCACAGACAAACAAAAAGTCAGCAGGAACCTCCTCAGAATTAAATGTCCCTGTCTGACAGCTTTGAAGAGAGTAGTGGTTCTCCCAGCATGCAGCTGGAGATCTGAGAACAGGCAGACTGCCTCCTAAAGTGGGTCCCTGACCCCCGATCAGCCTAATTGGGAGGCACCACCCAGTAGGGACAGCCTGACACCTCACTCGGCCGGGTACTCCTCTGAGACAAAACTTCCAGAGGAACTATCAGACAGCTGAATTTGCGGTTCACGAAAATCTGCTGTTCTGCAGCCACTGCTGCTGACACCCAGGCAAACAGGGTCTGGAGTGGACCTCTAGCAAACTCCAACAGACCTGCAGCTGAGGGTCCTGTCTGTTAGAAGGAAAACTAACAAACAGAAAGGACACCCACACCAAAAACCCATCTGTACATCACCATCATCAGAGACCAAAAGTAGAAAAAACTACAAAGATGGGGAGAAAACAGAGCAGAAAAACTGGAAACTCTAAAAGCAGAGCACCTCTCCACCTCCAAAGGAACGCAGTTCCTCACCAGCAACGGAACAAAGCTGGATGGAGAATGACTTTGACGAGTTGAGAGAAGAAGGCTTCAGATGATCAAACTACTCTGAGCTACAGGAGGAAATTCAAACCAATGGCAAAGAAGTTAAAAACTTTGAAAAAAAACTAGACAAATGTATAACTAAAATGACCAATGCAGAGAAGTGCTTAAAAGAGCTGATGGAGCTGAAAGCCAAGTTTCGAGAACCAGGTGAAGAATACAGAAGCCTCAGTAGCTGATGAGTTCAACTGGAAGAAAGGGTATCAGTGATGGAAGATGAAATGAATGAAATGAAGCGAGAAGGGAAGTTTAGAGAAAAAAGAATAAAAAGAAACGAACGACGCCTCCAAGAAATATGGGACTATGTGAGAAGACCAAACCTATGTATTATTGGTGTACCTGAAAGCGACGGGGAAAATGGAAACAAGTTGGAAAACACTCTGCAAGATATGATCCAGGAGAACTTCCCCAATCTAGCAAGGCAGGCCAACATTCAGATTCAGGAAATACAGAGAACACCACAAAGATACTCCTTGAGAAGAGCAACCCCAAGAAACATAATTGTCAGATTCACCAAAGTTGAAACGAAGGAAAAAATGTTAAGGGCAACCAGAGAGAAACGTTGGGTTACCCACAAAAGGAAGCCCATTAGACTAACAGTGGATCTCTCAGCAGAAACGCTACAAGACAGAAGAGAGTGGGGGCCAATATTCAACATACTTAAAGAAAAGAATTTTCAACCCAGAATTTCATATCCAGCCAAACTAAGGTTCATAAGTGAAGCAGAAATAAAATCCTTTACAGACAAGCAAATGCTGAGAGATTTTGTCACCACCAGGCCTGCCCTAAAAGAGGTCCTGAAGGAAGCACTAAACATGGAAAGGAAAAACCGGTACCAGCCACTGCAAAAACATGCCAAATTGTAAAGACCATCGAGGCTAGGAAGAAACTGCATCAACTAACGAGCAAAATAACCAGCTAACATCATAATGACAGGATCAAATTCATACCCAACAATATTAATTTTAAATGTAAATGGGCTAAATGCTCCAATTGAAAGGCGCAGACTGGCAAATTGGATAAGGATTTAAGACCCATCAGTGTGCTGTATTCAGGAAACCCATCTCATGTGCAGAGACACACATAGACTCAAAATAAAGGGATGGAGGAAGATGTACCAAGCAAATGGAAAACGAAAAAAGGCAGGGGTTGCAATCCTAGTCTCTGATAAAATAGACTTTAAACCAACAAAGATCAAAAGAGACAAAGAAGGCCATTACATCATGGTAAAGTGATCAATGCAACAAGAAGAGCTAACTCTCTTAACTATATATGGACCCAATACAGGAGCACCCAGATTCATAAAGCAAGTGCTGAGTGACCTACAAAGAGACTTAGACTCCTACACAATAATAATGAGAGATTTAAACACCCCACTGTCAACATTAGACAAATCAACAAGACAGGAAGTTAACAAGGATACCCAGGAATTGAACTCAGCTCTGCACCAAGCAGACCTAATAGACATCTACAGAACTCTCCACCCCAAATCAACAGAATATACATTTTTTTCAGCACCACACTACACCTATTCCAAAATGGACCACATAGTTGGAAGTAAAGCTCTCCTCAGCAAATGTAAAAGAACAGAAATTATAAGAAACTGTCTCTCAGACCACAGTGCAATCAAACTAGAACTCAGGATTAAGAAACTCACTCAAAACCGCTCAATTACATGGAAACTGAACAACCTGCTCCTGAATGACTACTGGGTACATAACGAAATGAAGGCAGAAATAAAGATGTTCTTTGAAACCAATGAGAACGAAGACACAATATACCAGAATCTCTGGGACGCATTCAAAGCAGTGTGTAGAGGGAAATTTATAGCACTAAATGCCCACAAGAGAAAGCAGGAAAGATCCAAAATTGACACCCTACCATCACAATTAAAAGAACTAGAAAAGCAAGAGCAAACACATTCAAAAGCTAGCAGAAGGCTAGAAATAACTAAAATCAGAGCAGAACTGAAGGAAATAGAGACACAAAAAACCCTTCAAAAAATTAATGAATCCAGGAGCTGGTTTTTTGAAAAGATCAACAAAACTGGTAGACTGCTAGCAAGACTAATAAAGAAGAAAAGAGAGAATAATCAAATAGATGCAATAAAAAATGATAAAGGGGATATCACCACCGATCCCACAGAAATACAATCTACCATCAGAGAATACTACAAACATCTCTACACAAATAAACTATAAAATCTAGAAGAAATGGATAAATTTCTCAACAAATACACCCTCCCAAGATTAAACCAGGAAGAATTTGAATCTCTGAATAGACCAATATCAGGCTCTGAAATTGTGGCAATAATCAATAGCTTACCAACCAAAAAGAGTCCAGGACCTGATGGATTCACAGCTGAATTCTACCAGAGGTACAAGGAGGAACTGGTACCATTCCTTCTGAAACTATTCCAATCAATAGAAAAAGAGGGAATCCTCCCTAACACATTTTATGAGGCCAGCATCATCCTGATACCAAAGCCTGGCAGAGACACAACCAAAAAAGAGAATTTCAGACCAATATCCTTGACAAACATTGATGCAAAAATCCTCAGTAAAATACTGGCAAATCGAATCCAGCAGCACATCAAAAAGCTTATCCATCATGATCAAGTGGGCTTCATCTCTGAAATGCAAGTCTGGTTCAACATACGCAAGTCAATAAATGTAATCCAGCATATAAACAGAACCAAAGACAAAAACCACATGATTATCTCAATAGATGCAGAAAAGGCCTTTGACAAAATTCAACAACTTTTCATGAGAAAAACTCTCAATGAATTCGGTATTGATGGGACGTGTCTCAAAATAATAAGAGCTATCTACGACAAACCCACAGCCAATATCATACTGAATGGACAAAAACTGGAAGCATTCCCTTTGAAAACTGGCACAAGACAGGGATGCCCTCTTTCACCACTCCTATTCAACATAGTGTTGGAAGTTCTGGCCAGGGCAATCAGGCAGGAGAAAGAAATAAAGAGTATTCAATTAGGAAAAGAGGAAGTCAAATTGTCCCTGTTTGCAGATGACATGATTGTATATCTAGAAAACCCCATTGTCTCAGCCCAAAATCTCCTTAAGCTGATAAGGAACTTTAGCAAAGTCTCAGGATACAAAATCAATGTACAAAAATTACAAGCATTCTTGTACACCAATCACAGACAAACAGAGAGCCAAATCATGAGTGAACTCCCATTCACAATTGCTTCAAAGAGAATAAAATACCTGGGAATGCAACTTACAAGGGACATGAAGGACCTCTTCAAGGAGAACTACAAAGCACTGCTCAATGAAATAAAAGAGGATACAAGCAAATGGAAGAACATTCCACACTCATGGGTAGGAAGAATCAATATTGTGAAAATGGCCATACTGCCCAAGGTAATTTACCGATTCAATGCCATCCCCATCAAGCTACCAATGACTTTCTTCACAGAATTGGAAAAAACTACTTTAAAGTTCATATGGAACCAAAAAAGAGCCCCCATCGCCGAGTCAATCCTAGGCCAAAAGAACAAAGCTGGAGGCATCATGCTACCTGACTTCAAACTATACTACAAGGCTACAGTAACCAGAACAGCATGGTACTGGTACCACAACAGAGACATAGATCAATGGAACAGAATAGAGCCCTCAGAAATAATGCCGCATATCTACAACTATCTGATCTTTGACAAACCTGACAAAAACAAGAAATGGGGAAAGGATTCCCTATTTAATAAATGGTGCTGGGAAAACTGGCTAGCCATATGTAGAAAGCTGAAACTGGATCCCTTCCTTACACCTTATACAAAAATTAATTCAAGATGGATTAAAGACTTACACGTTAGACCTAAAACCATAAAAACCCTAGAAGAAAGCCTAGGCAATACCATTTAGGACATAGGCATGGGCAAGGACTTCATGTCTAAAACACCAAAAGCAATGGTAACAAAAGCCAAAATTGACAAATGGGATCTAATTAAACTAAAGAGCTTCTGCACAGCAAAAGAAACTACCATCAGAGTGAACAGGCAACCTACAGAATGGGAGAAAATTTTTGCAACCTACTCATCTGACAAAGGGCTAATACCCAGAATCTACAATGAACTCAAACAAATTTACAAGAAAAAAACAAACAACCCCATCAAAAAGTGGGTGAAGGACATGAACAGACACTTCTAAAAGAAGACATTGATGCAGCCAAAAAACACATGAAAAAATGCTCATCATCACTGGCCATCAGAGAAATGCAAATCAAAACCACAATGAGATACCACCTCACACCAGTTAGAATGGCCATCATTAAAAAGTCAGGAAACAACAGGTGCTGGAGAGGATGTGGAGAAATAGGAACACTTTTACACTGTTGGTGGGACTGTAAACTAGTTCAACCATTGTGGAAGTCAGTGTGGCGATTCCTCAGGGATCTAGAACTAGAAATACCATTTGACCTAGCCATCCCATTACTGGGTATATACCCAAAGGACTATAAATCATGCTGCTATAAAGACACATGCACAAGTATGTTTATTGCGGCACTATTCGCAATAGCAAAGACTTGGAACCAACCCAAATGTCCAACAATGATAGACTGGATTAAGAAAATATGGCACATATACACCATGGAATACTATGCAGCCATAAAAAATGATGAGTTTATGTCCTTTGTAGGGACATGGATGAAACTGGAAACCATCATTCTCAGTAAACTATTGCAAGGACAAAAAAACAAACACCGCATGTTCTCACTCATAGGTGGGAATTGAACAATGAGAACTCATGGACACAGGAAGGGGAACATCACACTCCGGGGACTGTTGTGGGTTGGGGGGAGAGGGGAGGGACTGCATTAGGAGATATACCTAATGCTAAATGACGAGTTAATGGGTGCAGCAAACCAACACGCACATGGATACATATGTAACAAACCTGCATATTGTGCACATGTACCCTAAAACCTAAAGTATAATGATAAAATAAAATAAAATAAAAATAACATAAAATAAAGTGACCTCAAAATGTGAAGTGCTAAACTTCTGAGATTTTCTATATCTACTTCAGTGAGAATTAAACTGTGTGACAGTTTCACCATAAACATATGTACTACTTACAGCTGCTGCACTCCTAACCCTTGCACAGCCTTAGACAATTTCGTTGAGTATGAAGAATCTCACTGAAAAGCAATTCTCTTTTGTCTGTAAAAACTATTTGGTATAACAGTCATCATACTATCATGGTTAGGGAAATTAGTCTAGGTTTGGGTATTAGATCTACCAACTACTCTCTTAGTGTCCTTCTTTATAAAATGGATATAGTAATCAGAGGTATGTCATAAGGTCAATGGAAATATTAAATGTCAAAATGCATGTCTTTAAAACAAAAACAACTTAGTGAAGCCTGGCACAGAGTATGCAATCTACAAACTTCCTCATTAACCCCTGTCATAACTGTTTTTACTTCTAAGTCATATTCCCAGCATAACAGCTCCACTCTTAACTTGCTGTATCTTCTGATTGGCAATCACAGATGTATTTATTGTCAGTTCTATTTATTTTCTGAAGTACAACTGGATCCTTACCACCTGCTATGGTTTGAATATGTACCCTCCAAAATTTTTGCCAATATGATAGTATTAAGAGGTGGGGTCTTCAAAACATGATCAGCCACTAGGAGTCCTCCCTCAAGCAGAATGCAATTAAGGCATTTGAAAACTTCATGCAACATGCTGTTATCATTTGCCCTTCTGCCTTCCACCATGTGAGGGTTCAGCAAGAAGGGCCTAACCAGATGCCGGCATCTTGGTCTTGGATTTTCCAACCTCCAGAGCTGTGAGAAACAAATTTCTATTCTTTATGAATTACTGAGTCTCAGGTATTTTTATCACAGCAGAAGAAGAACTAAGACACCACCTATACAGTTCTTCCTACTCTTTTTGGAATTGCCTCAACCTGGGTATAATCACAGATTTCACAACTTACTGGATGAGTTTCGTCAAGTCAAGCAATCAAGACCTCATTTCTAGAATCAAAAGAATGTAGAAAATATTTCCTTGGTTTCACTGACTTTGGAAATCAGAACAGCTGAATAAAATTTAGAATATAATGATTTCTTCTCTTAAAATATCTAAGTCTCACAGATTCAGCATATGGAGTCTCACTTCCCTATCTTAATATCAAAGGAAATCCAAACAATTACTATTAATGATCAGTTAACCCAATTTCACATGCCTTAGAGAGAACTGCCTGTACTGTTTAAAGGGAAGTGATGAAACAGAGCATCTTCTCTGCCTTGATTCCAGCATCAGAAAAGGATCCCACACAAAGACTTTCTTTTGCTCCAGGCAATATCCTAAGATCCCAGAGATGAACAATTTGCACTGCTTACCTGACATATGTCCTCTGCCGTGGAGTGAAAGTTAGTCCTAGAGAAGAATTATTTAAAAACAGCAACAATAACTTGGTTTCATCTTTTTCCTTCAGAGACCAATTGTCTATGAATACTTGTTAATATTTAGTGCCAAAATAAAATAGATTGCAAAAGATTTTAGCAAATTAAAGGTAAGAATAGAGCCAGACTTCCTATGTCTGGAATCATATCTCTGTCATCTAGCAGCTTTGTTAATCTGGAGAAAAGTAATTCACCCTTTTGCTGTGCCTTAGTTACTGCATCTTAAAAATGAAGGTAATGATAATACCTACCGTATAAGTTGATTGTAAGGATTAAACAGGATGATATGCATGTAATGTTTAGAAGATAGGAAGCTAGGAAGCACTCAATTGTTGTTAGTTGTAGTAGTAGTGGTAAGAGTAACAGAGTTTCTTCATGTCTTTCTTTTTACATGCCTTCCTTAACAAGGAGATGTTAGAATCACAGGTCTGTCTCCAAGCGACTTATCTAAATGATAAAACCTGCATAGTTGGTTTTCATTTTAGCAACCAATAAGAAAACACTTACTTGTGATTATAGCATTTTATGCACTCTGCAGAAAAAGCAGCCTCTACTTTCACATCTCACTCTTGGGTCTGTCAAACTACCCAGTGGAGCTATTTTTTTGAGTTGCCTAAGTAATTAGGATACCTGAAGTGTATTTATATGTATATGTCAGGATTTGTTTATTCATTTTAGCCAGTGAAGTAGTCAGTAAACATGGTTTACATGGAGAGCATAAAAACTCAGTGACATTTTAATGCCAGCTGGAAGCAAGAAGGAAACTGAACTTAGGAGTCTTCTTGATCTGGGTTCTTAAAAGTCACTAAGCAGGTAAATGCACTAGATATTCAAACCTTGACTTAGATGAATATGTGGTGGGAGGGAGTGCTGGGGGTTAAAGTCCATAGCTAAATTTCCCAGCAGATGCAAGAGTAAGATTTTAAGCTCAAATTTGACTTCCTCCTAGATTCAATAAAGAACTTAAAAGGGTTTTATCCTTGTAGGTTGTACTTCTCACAAGGACATAGTGAAGACATAACCTTTACCTTGGCCTTATTAAGATCAATTTTCCATTACTGTACTACCTCCAAAATATTTTCTGGCTTATGATGTTGTTACTGGATCTACCTTGTTTATCAGTGTCATTTCTGTTGGTACCAGTAACTTATGTATAAATTTAAACTTTTGCCTCCTATTTTATTTAATCAGAAACTGGAATCACTTTTTTCTGGACCACCTGGTGAAAAGAAGTCAATATATTTACAGTTTGTGGAATAGGGGAAGTATTTTATTAAGACTCTGAAACTCTCCTTAGTGAGAGTCCTTGACCTACTTACCATAAACTATCAAATCCCATGTTTAAAGGAATTATTTAGGTTTTGTTATTCTGGCTCTTCTGGATCCTGAGCTATTTTTCTTAAATCTACTCTTTATGTCTTTTTCTGTCTTGGTGGGAAAGAAGTTGGACTTTCAGGCTCTGCACTAATCAAAACAACAAAAATCCTTAAAGGTAAGCCAATCGGATTTTAATTCTTGCTCCCTTTGGAAAACCTATATGTTTTCTCTTTGAAAGAATGATATTCTTAAGGGCAAGGATATTATCCAACTTATTTGTGTTTGCTGTTTCTAAAAAGGGAATACCATTTAGTAAGTGTTTAATTTATATTTAATGAATGATAATGTATAATTCTCTTTGCTTGTCAATTCATATGAATAATGATATTCTTAGTGAACATAATTTAAATTTTCTATTATTTTTCTCTTATGCAAGGATATTTAAATTTCTCCATGCTCTTTAAAATAACCATGAAGACACAAAAATTTTAAAATATCTTTCTACCATGGAATCCAGAAGCTTTCACTTTCATAGGTCTTCTCAAAAACATGCATGGGTCCAAAGATTATCACTGATCTTAGAAGCAGAGGAATTGCACTGGCAGTAGAAAGTAATATAAATAACTTTCATCAATTATAAAAACATTAGTCTGACAATGCTCCTGGATTTTGTGTGGGACTGCAAAATTTTGGGAATGCACCAGAAACTCAAAGGAGCATTCACTCATGAGTCCGTTAGCGTGCATTCCTTTTCATTGCTTCTATTTTTTTCCCAAATCTTTTTCTCCATTTTTGCAGAAAATCAATGGTAATAACTTAGGTTTATACAATCCTTTTTATCTCAAAGAGTCCCTAGCATTTTGCAAATCAAATACTTGAATATACCTCTACATTTAATTCTTTTTATGTCTCAATTAAATAGAAACCTAAAGCAACCCATGATTTTTTGTTTTCATGCACTTTGATGTCTGAGGACTGACAACTTTAATTGTGATCCCTGTAAACCAAGTGCAGAATCTTCCTTAGCACCAAAATAGTCCTAAAGAGCTGTAATTACAATGAAGTGGTCGATAGGCTGCTTTTGATTATAGCAGGTCAAATCAACTTAACCTTTGCAGTATGATGACATAAAAGGCAACACTTACAAGGAGTGTCACTATTCCATCCATGGACTTGAATTAATCAGATTGATGTTTTGACATTCTTTACCATCTGACTAATTATATAAATAAAACTGAAATCTAGATTCCAGAAAGAGTTGGATGCAAAAAGGAAAGAGGAAAGACAATTTCCTTGTGAGCATCATGTTCTTCTTTCCTATGGCTGCAGTAAAAAATAAATTCACATTTCTATTTGTGAGATTGATGGATAGAATCAACTTGTGTTTAGGATGATGCAGGTTTGTTTTTCAAATCAGTATTCCAAATCCTTTGGACATAGAAAAGTTTTAATGTAAATTCTGATTATCATGCATATTACAAGGCCATGTTATTTGTAAACTCTGTCACAGCTGAATATTTTGAAACACAAAATTATCAAATCTACAGAGAAGTAAGCATTTTAAGAGCTCTTCTGGGTTCAGATTAATCATTACACCTGTGGAAAACCACTTTACCCCACTGAGATTCTAGCATGTTGGTCAAGGATCATTTTTCTTTCTCTCCCTAAGCATGACAGTAGAAGTCAAAACTCCAGCTGCTATCTTTAATTACCAGAACAAAAATCCATTATGCAGGTAGTTCAAGTTTTAATTCACCCCCTGTTATGACACTAAAATGTCAAGAGAAAAATATGTGATTCAGAGTATAACATATAGTGCAGAGAAGTTGCCTAGGAGGGAAGTCTGCTAATAGATCTATCATTTGAAAATTAAAGAGTGTTTGGAGTTTCTTCTGTGACTTAATAATCTGTTTCATTTCTATTGTGGGCTGAATTTTAGCTGGCTATTTGCAGCTTCTTTTTTTTAATTGCTCAAATTGGGGTCAATTTCTTACTTCTGGTTTAATAATTTAAAGAAAGCACACACTAGATTTGATCTGGCTGTTCATGAAAACATTCTAATTTGTCCCTGATCCTTTCTGCTAGTGTCTAGGTGGTGTTTATCTAGCTGAAACCATGTGTGAAATTTCCAAGCATTATGTTGCTTTGTCAAGTTATTCAGAGTATTCCCATGCAAGATATAAAAACAAACAACTGCATCTCTCCAGCCTGGGTGACAGAGCGAGACTCCATCAAAACAAACAAACAAACAAACAAAAAAAAACAGCTGCTTTTATGTAGGTGTGGGAAATGATACTGTGACTTTATTTGACATAAATAATACAAGTGTGGATTAAATACAAATATGAGTATTCCAATAATACAGGTGAGATCCCAAATGGCTATGTTAATGGTCTGGGATTGTGAGTTGACATTTTTATCAGTTTATTTGGATTCTCAACCTTTGACTTTTTGACTTAGTGTCATGTCACTCTCTCAATTTCCCGTCTGAGTAAAAAGATACGAGACTTCCTCTAACACCAATTTAATCTTGTGGCTCATGTCAGGGCCTTCATTGTGAGCTGCATAACCCCACCTTCTCTCCTATTCTTTTGTGATGATAACAGCAACACTGTTTCTATAGATGAAGCGGCCTATGAGCTATTATCTGTTAGGTATCGGCATTTCCTCTCCAAAGGTGATTTTTTTGCTCTTTCCAGGAGACCTGCTATGAAATATACCTGCTAAAGGAAAGTTTTACAGTTTCTTTTCCACTCAGCAGGCTGAATTTCTAGGTCATACAGTAGCTTTATTCTGCCGCTATTAACGAGTCAAAGTCCCACAAGAAAATAGCTAACTTGGCCCTAAAGAGACATGTATAACAAGGCAGGCATGAATAGAAATGGCTAATATTTATTGAATACCTGTTATGTGCCAAGCACTATTCTGAGTGATTCACACGAGCTAAGTAATTAAATTGTCATCACAATAACCCTATGAGTAGAGAGTAAACGATATATATGGAAGTAGTATATATTATATATAATATATGTATATAATGTCTCTGAGTAGACTTTATATATATATGCATGCACACATACACATGCATACATACACACATGTATATATGGCAACATCATCCTTCCAGTTGCTTAGATCAAAAATTTAGAGTGATCTTCGATTACTCTCTTTCTCTCTAAATCCATGTCCATAAACATACAGCTAGAACCTGTCCATGTATGCTTAACACACATCTAGAACCTGTCTGTTTATCATCTCCACTGTCTTCAATTTGGTCCAAGCCACCAGACGTCTTGCCTGGATTAATAGACTCATAATGAGTCTTTCTTTTTCTACTCTGATCTTACTTTTATCCGAATCTCTTGCAGCACAGTGATCCTTTGAAAACTTAAGTCACATCTTGTCTCTCCTGTGTCAATATCCTACAATTGTTCTTCATTTCATTCAAACACCAAAGTCCTTGAGATGCTCCATCAGGCTCTGTGTGATCTGACCTCATCACTCACTGCCATTCACCCTGTTTGCTTGGCCCTGGCCACGGTAGTCTCCTACCATGCACACACCAGATGCTTATGGCCTTCCCTCCAGGGTTCCCTCTTTCTAGAATATTCTTCCTCTAAATATCCACTTATCTAACAACCACCTTTTTTGGGTCCTCGTTCAAATATTATTTTCTTAATAAAACAAAGTATGTTCCATTTTACACTCATCATTTTCATTAGTATTAAAAAATAGGTCCAGAGAGGTTAAATACCATGACTACGCTTTAAACCTATGCAGTTTGAATTTACAGATAGTTTTTTTAAGTGACACACTAGAAGTATTCAAGAGTCAAAATCTAAGCCCTTTTACTTGTTTTGCATATGGATGTAAATTAAGGGCATACATATAGAGTTTGGGGCTTGATACAACTGGGAGACATGTACAGTCTTATCCAGGCCTACCTTTCATGACTGCGGCTTTGCCTAGGCTGTTCTGCTATTTGAAATAGCTGTTCCTACTCTTTCCTGCCTTTCATACCAGATATGGCTCAAATGCCATCTTCTCCGCCGGGTTTTCCACATCCTTGCCAGATCTTTGGCCTATTTTCTATGTCCTTTCCTCACAATATTCAGGCTTCAATCATATACTCACTGAGTTGTACTGTGTTTCATCTATTTATATACTGTATTCATTTTTCTGACTAATTAGTACTCAGTGAATACTGGTCTGAACATTGGAGAAATGAACAAATTGTTAATCCAAGTATTTTAGACACAAATTAAAATTTTGCATAAGCCAAGATTTCTGTCTTCAAAAAGCTAAAACAAGTGAAACTACCTCTGTATGCCTACATACATGTGTACATGTATGCATGTGTGTCACGAACGTACACACACTTTTGTTATTCCAAATTTGGAGGTATGAGGAGCTTATTTCTAATATATCTCACCTCTCTTATCACCACATTATGTGGCTTCTGTCCAAGAAGTGAGGTGCTTTTTATTGTTAAGTACATTCTATGGAAACTGATGAGAAATTCTTGTTAAAGAAAGGTTTTCAAACATACCTATACTTTCTAGAAGGAAAGCCATACATTTAAAATAAAGAGAATATTTTGAAATAAGCTCACCTTACTAGCCCAAATTGAGTACCACCCCTTCCACACAATTTTCTCTGGCCATTATAGCTTGTTTTGCTTGCTCCAAAGATATTTTTCTAGCACAGATCAGTTCTGGACTGAATATTTATATCTCCTGCAAAATTCATATGTTGTAGCTCTAATTTTCAGTGCAGCTGTATTTTGTGATAGGACATATAAAGAGGTAATTACAGTTAAATGAAGTAATAAAGGTAGAGACCTAATCCAACAGGATTAGTGTCCTCATAAAAATGAGACTCCAGAGAGTGCTTCCCACCCCTCCTTACACGCCCCACTTCCCACATCCGGCCATGTGCCCTGGGCCAGACTGCAAGAAACTCAATAGGCTAGAACCTTGATCCTGGCCTTGGCGCATACAAAACTGTGAGAAAATAAATTGTTGGTGTTTAAGTCACTAAATCTATGGTATTTTTTAATGGCAGCCTGAGCAGAGGAAGACATATACTCTGTTATATTTACGGTGAATATTTCTTTCACAACACTCATTCTTGTTTCTTTAGATGAATAGTAAATTTGGAGGCACAGAAATGGACATCCTTCCTATTCACTCATTCATGTTTGTATTACTTAGAAATAGTAAGCATTTACATTTCTTGAATAACATGCCCTTTTCTTCCAATAAATTAAAGCTTCTTTTTTAAAATTTTATTCCGTCTTGTTTTGGCAGATTTAATATTACATTTCTCATCTTTTTTAGCTGTGAAAAAAACACATGGAAATTTCTGGGGCACTATGATAACCGCTTTTGCTCGTCACAAACACTTGGCCATTTCATTCTGAATTGTCTAGAGTAAGAAGCTAAAAATGCATATTTCTCAAAATTTCAGGCAGTGATATTAACATTTTTAGAGTCACAGTGCCTTTTGCGATTTCAGTGGAAGCTATGGATCTCATAAAAATGCACATGGGCAAATATATGTAAAATTTCAGCTGTTTTTGGGCCCCATGAAACCCATTCAAGGACTCGCTTAGGTGTTCTTGAATCCCAGGTTATGTATCTCTGTTCTAGGCAATGTAACTGTGTTTATCACAGCAGCTGGGACTAATCAGAGCTTTCTATAAGTACTTGAAAATAGAAAGATTTTGGAGTTACATAATCTGAAATAACATTCCAAGTTTTCCACACCGATACTTCTTGTGAAAGACTCTGAAGTGGGGAAGTGTGAGCTTTTGATATTGGAAGTTTTACAGTACAGAGTAAACTAAGAATTCTGTAAGCTCCCTAAAACAGCCCACTGCTTTCCTGATGGAATCAGCAAAGTAGGTTTCCTGTGATATTTTAAAAATCATGTGGGGAATGTTTCAAGCCCTGATCACAGACTACACATTAAAATGAGTCATGATGGTGACCTACACTTTGAGCCATAGAGACAAACAGCCTTAAGGGAAATCAGTTTCTGAAAAGCAGCTTGTACATTCTGATATATGTCACGTTATCCTAATAGAAGCGAAGGATGCGGAGCGATTAGAGGGACTCCCTGCGTTGGTGCACTTACAAGCTGACTCTGGAGCTCAGTCAATACAAGGACTGCCTCAGATACTGATGGGGAGGGGGTTTGCTCCTGCTTCCCTCTGTGGGCGCAACTGAGCCAGCATTAAAGCTGGAGACTCCTTCTACAGCATATCTTTCCTGCTAACTCCATGGGAGAAGAAAAGAAGAAGCATATGGCATTTGTTCTTACTTAAGAAAAAAAGAAAAAGCTAACCTTATAAACTCTAACTTTTAATGGCTTTAGTTTAAATGTAACAAACCAACCCTTGAGATACAGCATAAAAATTGAAGACTTTTAATGGTACTTTAATTACAATGAAGGAGAATAGAACAGTCCTTCAGTAACCCCACTTATTATGTTAGATGCTAAAAAGCAAGCACACACAAAACAATATGGTTCTTTTGTTACCTAGGGGATGCCCTGATGGATGAAAAAGTGCATAGTGAACAGTATGGATAATGATGTCTCTTGATCGTAAACATATTTTTTCTCTTTTTAGAATGAGAAGATTCATTTAAGTCCACTGCTTTGCAAATATGGAATCACGGGTGCAATATGTTGATGGTGTTCTGTGGAGGACAATGTGCAGAAGACATCTTGGATATATAGAAGACAAATTTTAAGTGCATTTGGTATTCAGAAGAAACAGATTTTTAAGAGAGAACAAAATTCTCTCCCAGATCATCAGATATAACAAGTTTGATGCTGCACAAGTGACATTTTTTTGTGTGTGAATGCAGCAGAAACCTGTTTCTCCTGAGTCCCCTGCTATTTATGAATGCAAAGAAGAAACCAACCTTCCCTTCCCTAATTGCACCTGGCAAATAGTCAGAATGACAGATTGGGAATGTTCTCAGTTAGCAAATTCCTTAGACAGAGCCAAACACCCTGACACACACAACAATTATATCTTCTCTCCCACCTCCCACATACACAATCACCATAGCTGTCATTTCTACCACCATTGAGAAAATACCTAAGCCATCCAGGTCTTCTCTCTATGAATGTCTTTATTTCCCAGCTTCATTCTTTTAATAAATATTTGTTACTAGACATGCTTTGGAGTTTTAAAGTGAAATCCATTTCAAGATATTCCCCCTATAACTTTGAGCAGGAAATGCAATTATATGTTTCAGAATATTTTCTAATAATCTTTGTGAGATTGGTTTGTTGGAAAAAGCACTGATTTCTGAATCTAGCTCTGCCAATTGTGTGATCTTAGAGAAGCAGCTTGAGCTTTCTTGAACCTGTATTTTTGTATCTAGGAAATGGAAGTGATAATGTTTACTAATTTTCTCAAAGAGTTACTATGATAAAATTAGATAACATATATGAAAGTACATGGTAAACTAAAAAGTTTTCAAAATAATAATACCATTCTCATTATTTCTATTATATGCAACTCTTTGCTTCTGAAAAACCAGATCAAAGACTAAATTTACATCTGCTACCTGTGGCATTTTATACTTATAAAGTGGCACAAAAATTTCCTATTTGTTTTATACTCTGTGTCTTCATGTCAGTTAACAGACAAGAGATAAAGCAGTCTGCTTTAGTCTGCTTAGATGGCTGTAACAAAATAACCTTAATTGAGTAGCTTATAAACAACATAAATTTATTTCCCACAGTTCTGGAGGCTGGGAAGTCCAAGAACAAGGCACTAGTTGCTTCAGTGTCTGGTGAGGAATCACTTACTGCTTCACAGATGGCAATTTCTCCCTGAGACCTCACACAGTGGAAGGGGTAAACAAGCCCTCCAGAATTTCTTTTATAAAGGCACCAATCTTATTCATGAGGGCTCTGCCCCATGGCCTCATCACTTCCCAGAGGATCCACCTACTAACACCATCACCTTGGGGGTTAGGATTTCAACTTATAAATTTTGGGGGATACAAATATTCAGGCCAAAGCACAGTCCTTGGTCAAGTCTATGAAACAAGTAAGTGGGACATCTAGATTTAGAATACGGCTGTTCTTTAGAGTATATATAAATATAGTAATTCTATACTTTCAATGTTTAAAAATTATCATATTTTATAAATCACAATAGACTAAAATAACACTTTTTGGATCCAGGACCCAGAAATTTAAACATCTCGTTTGATGATTATTCCCTTCCTTTTATTCTTTTGTCTCTGTGTTTAACACTCTACTCAAAACCTTAGTTAATTTTAATAATTAATTGGTAGACATTTGTCCCCATCTGTGCCAGTTTTATTATCTGGGAACTGAGTAATATATCACTTACTTCAGGGGTTTGCTATGAAGATTAAACAAAGTTATAGAGACAGTCTTAGAACTCTTCCAAAAACAAGTAAGCATTGATTACTACTTTTTCATTAGTATCATTCTCATTCAACAAATTGATTTTCACCCATCATGTGCCAGGCACTTTTATAAGGATTTAGGCTATAAAAGTTGACATTATAAACAAGATTCCAGCTCTTATAGAGTTTATATTCTAGTTTGAGGAAGGGGAAGACAGACAATAATCAATAAGCCTAATAATTGAGAGAGAATGATTATCACTATGGGAAAAATATAGGGAAGGGGGAGTGCATAGGCAGTGTTATGATTAGGGATGGGACAAATGTACAAATTTAAACAGAGTAGTCAGGGTAAGTCTAATTGAAAAGATGACATTTAACACACAATTTGAAGAAATGTGTTAGCCATGCTCATATCTAGCAGAAGAATTATCCAGATACAGGCAACAGCCAGTGCAAAAACTCTCAGGCAAGAGTCCACCTACAGTGTGACAGTATTAAAGATCTCAGATTGCCTGAAGCAGATGGAGTAAGAGGACAGTGATAACAGGTGAAGTCAAAGTGAGAACACCTTGGAAATCCCTGGAAAGACCTACACTTGGGGGGCAATTGGAGGATTCAAGAGATGAAGCTGCACGATCTGATTGATGTTTTAAGATCCCACTGCCTATTGCATTGAGAGTATTCTCTAGGGAGGTGAGGGTGGACACAGTGAGACCAGTTAGAAAGTGATTAGAGTATCAGAGGTGAGAGATGATGGAGGCTTGGACAAGGGGATAGCAGTGGGAATGGTGGTAAATGGTTTGTGGATATATTTTGAAGGTAGAACCAACAGTATTGCCTTATGATTTGGAGTTGGGATTTGACAGAAGTCAGAAAATAAGTTTTACAATGCCTTACTTCAATTTCTAGACACAAAAAGTTCCAAGAGATTTAGTTGACCTACACAGATTTTGAAGTTTGCAAAAGAAGATAAGAATTAACGACAAAAATTAATATGGGCTTTCTTCAAACAACTTCAATATTGAAAAAGAGAATATCAAAGAAGGATCAATTATTTTGCAAAGAGTGGAGGGGACTATTATCAAACATTTATTTTGCACCCCATGACTTATATTTATGTTATTGCCAGAGAGATAGGGCTGTAGTTGCAGATCGAGGAAAAAAGTGAGTTATATGGAGGGTGAGACAGTAGAGTTTCTTGTTTAGTACAGACTGTGGAAGCAGGCTACTTTGGGTGTGAATTCTGTTCTATTACTTACTAATAATTTAGCCCTGAACTCACAAGGTTATTGTAAGGATTAGACAAATTATTTTAAGAAAACAGTTTAGAATAATGTCTAGAAATTTGTGTCATATAAGTGTTAGGCATTATTCTCTCTGTGTGTTTTGTGTGTGTGTATGCATGTGTGTTGGGGTTGTTTCATGTAGCTCCTTTATTGCTTTCTTACACTTCCATTACTCAGTTAGTTTGTAAAATGCTAGTTTATTAAGTTGTAAGTTGATCATTCTCTGAGGGACTGATTTATGCTCAACTCAGATGAATCTTACTCATAAACCAATATAACAACTTAGATGTTTTCTCTGAAATTAATACTGCCAAAATAACCAAACGCACATGTCAGCAAGTATAAAATTCTCCTCCAGAACATTCCTCCAACAATGGAAAAACAATGTCAGAAAGCAAAAGGTGGTTGAAAACTTTAAAAAATGTTCTTATAATGTTGTGGCAACTTGGTACATCATTGTTTCCTGTAAAAATGCTTGGAAAAGAAACAAGAATCCTAATATCAGTTAGTTAGCAAAAATATTTTCTAGATGGTAATGGGGACCTACATAATAACCATTTTTCAATAGGTCGCCATTTTTAGTAGTGCTAGTATATGACAATCTATATTTCTTCTTTGATTACAAAATCTCCTCCATTATTTTAATGTGACTCCAGTGCATGTGGTCATTTTCAGGATTTCAACCTATTTTGCATTAATTTTACTCATTACATGTGAATTGATAGTTTCCTGGTTGCCTAGTAATATTGAGGAGTGCACATCTACCTCATTAATAATATACACATAAGTCATGTTTCAAAGTGTATAATTTTTTGGAAGACATATGTAATCAACTAATTTCATGTGTGAATGAATTCTAGTTAGCTCCATTATATGAAGTTGTTTTTCCCAATTGTATCTAACTCCTATAACACAGTACTGTATTCTGGGACTCACTCTTTACTTTTAGTAATTATGAAAGAAAAAAGGGGAAAGAAGAACCAATAGTGTTGTCTAGGGATGGAATGTGGTTCTCCTTGAGATCTCTTAGTGAGAGAGGATTAAAAAACTATTGCTACTTGGGCAAAGTTTTGCATCTGTCACTATCAAACCCATCAGATTCACCATGGGAGCCATATTCCAAAGGTCTGTGATCTCAAGATGACAGCTCAGAGCCCCAAAGTGATAAAAAAAAATGCAGAGTTAGCTTCTTTTAATCATTAATCATTTTTGTGTAATTTAATTTTTCTCCTCATTTGTTTTAAACCCACCCAGACATTTTTGTTTTTCTTTAGAGTGCTCCCAGGCATTTATTTTACCCAATGCAATTAAAAATTCATTATGTGATCCACAGCGTTCAGATGAATTTGGCACTGCTTTGGAAGTTTCAGTTATTTGCCTGGGCCAAGAGGAATTCTTTTGAGAAGATAAAATATGGGATTTTAGCAATAATGATGTTGCTTTGGCTTATGTAAGTACTTAATTAGTGCTGCAGGAAAACACATCATTAACTTTCAATAGTATTTTCTGGAACAGAAAATATAAAAGGCAAAGTTTATGTTATTTAGGATACATTTACAAGGATGTGCACATATGCACACTAACAAAATTATAAAGAGAATTATATTATAAAAGAAAAAATGACTACTCCAAAGTGAAATTGATCACATTTATTAGATTATATTATTAGAAGAATTTGAAATAATGTTTATTGGATCTAATGTTCTGATTCCACACATTACTCTTACATGTGATGTTTGTTTCAAAGCCACTGCATTCATATCTTATCAAATGCTGCAAAAATAAAACAATATTGCCAAGAAAAAAAATTATCTCGTACCAATACAGAAGAAAGAACACAATTTCTTATTGAGAAGCATTGTCAGATTTATATGGATGTAAGGTAGCATGAAGGTTACTACAAACTCTGGACAGAATTTCACACAAATTTACTGAGTAAAGTAGAAGAAAAACACAATGAAAATGTCTCGTATATTCTTGAAAGATAAATAGATGCACCTGGTGATTGTCTTCTGTAAAGTCCATAATGAAATCATGAATTGATTTGGAAGTATGTTTGCAGTCCCAAGGAACAGAAAAGCCCAAGACTTTGCACTTTAAAATAAAAAATTCAGGCCTCATATTAAGCCTATTATGTTTACAAGCAGACACTCTAAGGAGAGAATGGGGAGGTAGCTGCCTCCCTTGTTTTTATGAAACAAAGATAATTTAATTTCATCATTTCACCCTTACACAACTGAGAAGAGCAATTTGGATGATATTTATTAAGAAATAGCCAAGTGGACTCTATGTATACGCATATATTATGTGTGTGTGTGTGTGTGTGTGTGTGTGTGTGTGTGTGTGTATGTGTGTGTGTGTGTGTGTGTGTGTGTGTAAGTTTCTTTCTTGCTTTCTTTGTAAATTGCTGACTTTACTGGATCATGAATGGTAGCTATAATTAATTTTACAGAATTTTGATATGAATAGTCAATATATAATTAAAATCACTTTCCATATATTTGAAAGTCGTTTGTGTGGTTATATCAGCTATACCATCTGCTGATTAAGTTAGCTCAAATAAAAATATATGTATATGTGAAACCACTTGTGACAGAAAAACTTTAAAAGATTCAAAACAAGGTGCTTATTAACTAAAAATAACCAATTGCAAATTTTAAAGGAAATTGTAAAATATGTCATTCTAAATAACAAAACAACTCAGTAAATACCGAAACATATACAACTGATACAAAGAAAATTATTAAAATGTATTAAAGGACATACATATGTCTATCAGTGGAGAAATATAACTTATTCTTGGCAAGAAAGATGCAACACTATAAATATATGGTGTTTATAATAAACACTTAAAAAATAAAATATAATACTATTAAAAAATAAAATACAATAAAGTCATAAATATATGACTATTAATCTCTAAGTATGATAAAAATTCAGTGAAAAAGATACAATTTTTTTCCTGACAAACAAAGCATTTCTACAATTCAGCCAAAAGTATACATTTTTTGAGAAATCAGGAAATTCTGAAAAACTGAAAAACTTTTATTCTGTCTCTTCTCATTTGTAAAATATACTGTGTAAAATTTTAGTAATTAAACTAATGTTGTACTGTAATAGACATATGTGGGATAAAAGAGATTTCGATAAAAAGATTTTAAATTTAAAAAAGAATACAGATTTAAAGGTGAATATTAAAACCAAAATTATAGAAAAATATGATGGTTTTTTAATAATTTATTTTATTTTATAATTTCAACTTTTATTTTAGATTCGGGGGCAGGATTTCATGTGCAGGTTACTTGAGTATGTTGCATTATGATGAGGTCTAGTGTACAGCTGATCTTTTCACTCAGGTACTGAGTATAGTTCCTGATAGTTTTCCAACCTTGCTCTCCTTTGCTCCTCAATAGCCCCCAATGTCTATTGCTGCCATCATCATGTCTACAATTATCCAATGTTTACTCCAACTTATAAGTGATAACATGTGTTATTTTGTTTTCTGTTCCTGTGTTGATTCACTTAGAAGAAGTGGCTCCAACTACATCCATGTTGCTGCAAAACACATGATTTTGTTCTATTTTATGGCTGCATAGTATTCCATGGTATATATGTACTGCATTTTCTTTACTCAGCCCACTACCATTAAGTACCTAGGTTCATTCCACATTGTTGCTATTGTGAACTGTGGTACAATAAATATATGAGTGCTTGTGTTTTTTTGGTAAAACAATTTATTTTCTTTTGGATATATACCTAATAATGGGATTCCTGGGTCAAATGGTAGTTCCGTCTTATCTCTGAAAAATCTCCAAACTGCTTTTCATACTGGCTAAAATCTCCAAACTGCTTTCCACACTGGCTGAACTAACATTCCCAACCAACAGTGTATCAGTGTTCCCTTTTCTCCACAGCCTTCCCAGCATCTGTTGTTTTTTGACTTTATTGTAATAACCATTCTGACTGGTGTGAGATAGTATCTCAATGTGGTTTTGATTCACATTTCTCTGATGATTAGTCATGTGTAACATTTTTTTATGTGTTTCTTCGCCACTGTGTGTCTTCTTTTGAGAAGTGTCTTCTCATGTCTTTTGCCCATTTTTAATGGGATTGTTTTTTGATTGCTGAATTGTTTAAATTTCTTATGGATTCTGGATATTAGACATTTGTCAGACACATAGTTTGTGAATATTTTCTCCTATTCGATAGGTTGTTTGTTCACTCTGTTGACAGTTTCTTTTGCAATGCAGAACTTTAATTAGATCCCACATGTCAGTTTTTGTTTTTGTTGCAGTTACTTTCCAGAACTTGGTCATAAATCTTTCCCCAAGTTATGGTTAAGTTTTAAAGCAGAATTTAGATGAGGAAAGGCTTTTTAATATATAACTAAATATAGAGAGCAAAGGAACTTTGGTAGACTTAATTACAAAAATAAATAAATAACAAATAAATTTCTCTATGGCAAAATGTGTGACTAACAAAATTGTAATACAAATACTAAATTTGGAAAATAATATTTGCTACACATTTGATGGACAGGAAATTGTTAATTCTAGTATAGGATGCAAATAGCTCTAAAATAAAAAGCACAAAACATTCAGGCAATTTACAAAAAAATTCAATTTCAATATAATATTTAAAAATTCAACTTGGCTAATTAATAGATAAAATGAAATAAATAGAAAATTGATTACATACTTTCCACCTAACAGAAGGACCCACCTCCCCCTAAAGAACAAAAAGATATATACAAAAGCACAAAATTGTGAATGTATCATCTCTTGTTGGTAAGAATGTAAATTAATGCACACCTTTAAAAAAGTCATTTGACAATTTTCACCAAAATTTAAATATATATTCACCATGACTCAGGAAATAATTCCAAGGAGATCATTGCCAAGTGGTTAAATATGTCTACTATATGAATGTTTATTGTGACATTCTTTTAACAGTGAACTATTGCAAACAAGCTTAATGTCCAAAACAGGGTCTGCTTAAACAGCTGTAATACCCTTGTATTTTAATTTATTTGAGTAAAGATATTTATCCTGGAATTCTTTAAAGTCTATTAAAATAATAAGGTATAGCTATACTGGTAGTGACACAGAATTAACTTTCTGATGCATTATTTAGTGAAAAAGAGCAGATAACAAAATAATATTTACAAAATAACCTCATTGATATAAAATTCATCTGTGTATTTGTGGGTGTGTGTGTGTGTGTGTGTTTAAATATATCTAAAGGGAGCAATTTGGAAAGATGAAAGATTTGAATGTTTTCTCATCTAGTTTTTCTATATTCCACTGATTATTCTATTAAAAAATTATAATTGTGATGGATCACATAAACAGAACCAATGACAAAAACCACATGATTATCTCAATAGATGCAGAAAAGGCCTTCAATGAAATTCAACAGCCCTTTATGTTAAAAACTCTCAATACACTCGGTATCGATGGAATGAATCTCAAAATAATAAGAGCTATTTATGACAAACCCACAGCCAATATCATACTGAATGGGCAAAACCTGGAAGCATTCGCTTGGAAAACTGGCACAAGACAAGGATGCCCTCTCTCACCACTCCATTCAACATAGTATTGCAAGTTCTGGCCATGGCAATCAAGCAAGAGAAAGAAATAAAGGGTATTCAATTAAGAAAAGAGGAAGTCAAATGGTCTCTGTTTGCAGATGACATGATTGTATATTTAGAAAACTCCATCGTCTCAGCCCAAAATCTCTTTAAGGTGATAAGCAAATTCAGCAAAGTCTCAGGATACAAAATCAGTGTGCAAAAATCACAAGCATTCCTATACTCCATAAAAGACAAACAGAGAGTCAAATTATGAGTGAACTCACATTCACAATTGCTACTAAGAAAATAAAATACCTAGGAATACAACTTACAAGGGACCTCTTCAAGGAGAACTACAAACCACTGCTCAAGGAAATAAGAGAGGACACAAACAAATGGAAAAACATTCCAAGCTCATGGATAGGAAGAATCAACATTGTGAAAATGGCCATACTGTCCAAAGTAATTTATAGATTCAATGCTATCCCCATCAAGCTACCATTGACTTTCTTCACAGAATTGGAAAAAAATACTTTAAAATTCATATGGAACCAAAAAGGATCCCACATAGCCAAGACAATCCTAAGCAAAAAGGACAAAGATGGAGGCATCACATTACCTGACTTCAAACTATACTATAAGGCTACAGTAACAAAAACAGCATGGTACTGGTACCAAAACTGATATATAGACCAATGGAACAGAACAGAGGCCACCAAAATAATGCCACACATCTACAGCCATCTGATCTTTGACAAACCTGATGAAAACAAGCAATGGGGAAAGGATTCAATATTTAACAAACACTGTTGGGAAAACTGGCTAGCCATATGCAGAAAGCTGAAACTGGATCCCTTCCTTACACCTTACACAAAAATTAACTCAATATGGATTAAAGATTTAAATGTAAGACCTAAAAACATAAAAACCCTAGAGGAAAACCTAGGCAATACCATTCAGGACATAGGCATGGGCAAAGACTTCATGACTAAAACCCCAAAAGCCATGGCAACAAAAGCCAAAATAGACAAATAGGATCTAATTAAATTAAAGAGCTTCTGCACAGCAAAAGAAACTATCATCAGAGTGAACAGGCAACCACAGAATGGGAGAAAAATTTTGCAATGTATCCATCTGACAAAGAGCTAATATCCAGAATCTACAAAGAACTTTAACAAATGTACAAGAAAAAAATAAACTGCCCCATCAAAAAGTGAGAGAAGGATAAGAACAGACACTTCTCAAAAGAAGACATTTATGCAGCCAACAAACATATGAAAAAAAGCTCATCATCACTGATCATTAGAGAAATGCAAATCAAAACCACAATGAGATACCATCTCACGCCAGTTAGAATGGTGATTATTAAAAAGTCAGGGAACAACAGATGCTGGACAGAATGTGGAGAAGTAGGAATGCTTTTACACTGTTGGTTGGAGTGTAAATTAGTTCAACCATTGTGGAAGACAGTGTGGCGATTCCTCAAGGTTCTAGAACTAGAAATATCATTTGACCCAGCAATCCCATTACTGGGTATCTACCCAAAGGATTATAAATCATTCTACTATAAAGACACATGCACACGTATGTTTATTGTGGCACTGTTCACAATAGCAAAGACTTGGAACCAACCCAAATGCCCATCAATGATAGACTGGAAAAGAAAATGTGGTACATATACACCATGGAATACTATGCAGCCATAAAAAAAGATGAGTTCATGTCCTTTGCAGGGACATGGATAATGCTGGAAACCATTATTCTCAGCAAACTACCACAGGAACAGAGAACCAAATGCTGCATGTTCTCACTCATAAGTGGGAGTTGAACAATGAGAACACATGGACACAGGGAGGGGAACATCACACAGTGGGGCCTGTTGGTGGGTGGGGGCTGTAGGGGGATAGCATTAGGAGAAATACCTAATGTAGATGACAGGTTGGTGGGTGCAGCAAACCACCATGGCACGTGTATACCTATGTAACAAACCTGCACGTTCTGCACATGTACCCTAGAACTTAAAGTATAATAAAAAAAGAAAAAAATTATAATTAGAAATAAGGATGCTTTAATTTTAAAAAATCATTAATGAATTTAAAAATATATGCCCATTTGTACCAGTATTGTTCAGAGAATGAAGAGTAGCCATTTTTTACACTGCTTGTGGGAGTATGAACTGTTTTGCAGTTGCTGAGGCAATATGACAACATAGAACAAAAGTATTAGAAAGTGCAAATTCTTTCCCCACCACTTTCAAACCTAGAAATTTCTTTTACAAAAAATGTGAAGAAGGCGTTGTCCCTATTGTGAATGATTTCTGTGAAGTGGAGAGGCTGGAGCAGTCAGCCAGAGAGCCACAAGTGTGCTTCGTTTCACTCAAAAACTGTTTTTGTTTTATTCTAAATTTAAGCCAACATTTAAAATTCGAATGTTTCACAGAAATTATGGGTTCCTAGTTTCTCTTAAAATTTCAGAAGATCGGCCGGGCGCGGTGGCTCACGCTTGTAATCCCAGCACTTTGGGAGGCCGAGGCGGGTGGATCACGAGGTCAGGAGATCGAGACCACGGTGAAACCCCGTCTCTACTAAAAAAATACAAAAAATTAGCCGGGCGTGGTGGCGGGCGCCTGTAGTCCCAGCTACTCGGAGAGGCTGAGGCAGGAGAATGGCGTGAACCCGGGAGGCGGAGCTTGCAGTGAGCCGAGATTGCGCCACTGCACTCCAGCCTGGGTGACAGAGCGAGACTCCGTCTCAAAAAAAAAAAAAAAAAAAAAAAATTTCAGAAGATCTGGCACACTGGGGACAAATATACCCTTGACCACGAACAGCTGGAACTAAGTAGTGGCTGTCACTTTGAGACAGGCTTTGTGCTAGCAGGTCTCATTTATTACTTATACTATACTTATTTATACTACATTATTTTAATTTACATTATATTAATTTATAATTAATTTATAATTTACATTAATTATACTACATTTATTACTTATACTTACTTATTACTATACTTATCTCATTTATTTTTACCAATTTGACCTTTCAATTCACAATTCCTGGGTTAAGGTATTTGCTAATCAACTGAAGAGAGACATTTCAATCTCAGGAACTTTCCCTACATGTCTGAGATACTCAGTACTTTTGTCTAGAGTGAGTCTATTTTTTCATTTATTATTCTTTCTGGATCCCAGATCATAAGTCACTGACTTCTCCAGTGGTTTTATTATCTTATATTGTCTAAACCAAACAGATTTACTCTTTGGTTTGGGGCCTGGAAATCTGAAGAGGAGAGTGCATGGGCTTAACTATTTAGTGGAATTTTCAGTTCATCAAATGTTTTGCCTTTATATGCAGTGAAAGTTTCTGGCTTTCCCCATCAGATACTTTTCTAATTACTTCATTCCAATTCATTATAGATTTGCTTTGGATGGAGACCAGGTCTATTAACTCTCAATTTCATCAAGAGTCCCCGCAAAATTTTCAGTCTGCTAATGCTTGTCCTTAAGTTATGCGTTTCTGTAAGGGACATTTTTTTCCAAATAGCAACATGGCCCGATTTATATTGGAAATCTTTCAAATTGCATTAAACTGCTCTTGATTGAATTAGCAGTTTCCAAGCTTCTTTCTCACAGCTGTCAGGGAGTGGAACTGCACAATCTGCTCAGCTAGTTCTAGGGCAGGTGTTTTGTCTTGACAAAAGGTTTTTTCTTTAAACCAGCCTGTCTGGAGATTGTATGTCTTCTTAGGAGGATTCCAGCAACTTTACTTTTAGCTTATCAGTTAGCCTAAATCCTCTGTGCTACCTGCTTAGCAGTTTAGCAAAACTAAAAATATGGTTCCTGAACCACAGGGTACAAGTGCGGAACAAAACCTGAGCTCTGGAAAGCCAGATGCTTTTGAAAGAAGTTGAAACATATAAATAATAGAAATGGTTAATATAATATTTAGCCGTCTTTGTTGTGACTTGGTATTTAAGCCTTCCAATTTGCTGATGCTCATAAAAATGTTTTGGAGAAACAGTCTTACGGTAAAGGACTGGACTGTATTGCTGGAGAGAAATTAGGAGGGTGAGAGAGAAATATCTGATTCTGTATATAAGGAAACTTACATCAAAAGAATTTAAGGGATTCTAACAAACCCAGGGTTAGTTAATGGTAGAGCCAGGGTAAGAATACTAATCCTGGATGGGCGTGGTGGCTCATGCTTGTAATCCTAGCACTTTGGGAGGATGACGTGGGCGGATTGCCTGAGGTCAGGAGTTCGAGACCAGCCTGGCCACCATGATGAAACCCTGTCTCTACCAAAAATACAAAAAATTAGCTGGATGCAGTGGCAGGCACCTGTAATCCCAGCTACTCGGGAGGCTGAGACAGGAGAATCGCTTGAACCTGGGAGGCAGAGGTTGTAGTGAGCTGAGATGGTGCCACTGCCCTCCAGCCTGGGCAACAAGAGCGAAACTCCATCTAAAAACAAAAACAAACAAACAAACAAACAAACAAAAACTAATCCTGTCCTATGCCATTCAGGTCATCATATAAATGATGCATCACTTAAACTGTAAAACTCCTGTCTTCTAGAAGCTTAAAATCAAGACAGGACCATGGGACTGCACCATTGTGTACACACACGCACACGCGCGCACACACACACACACACACACACACAAAATAAAACAAGCACCACTTGAAGACAACAAAACTCTTCCAGATTAGCAAACCCTAGAGGAAATGTGTGAATCAACAAACCCTAATATGTTCATTTGAACCATCTGTAAGAAAAGAACAATAGGACATTCAAAAGTAAGTGAAAAGTCGACAATCTTTGAAAGGAGTTTACTAGCAATAAAATAATCATTAATTGTGAGAAAAGATAAGCAAAACAATACCTTTAGCATGTGACATGTGGCAGTTTCTGCTTGATGAGACTTGGATGAGTTTGAACGTGAAACATTCTCATATATCAGTCTCTGTGACTGACAGGGCCTTGGGAGAAGCTAACACTGACTGGAAGATATAGGACTGATCTGTAGAAAAGAACCCTACTCAGAGGTGAGATGCAGGGAAGGTAACTGGGTAATACAAAAATCCTCAGGTAAGGTGGTGAGGTTTTTTGCCATCATCAATACAAAGATGTCCAATCTGGTGAACGGAAACTGTTAAGAGAGACATCCCAGGTGCAAACTCTCTTTGTAAGTCATGAGGGCAGGTAATTATCTTAGAAAATACCCAGAAAATTGCAGGCTCTTCCATTCACGTGGGCGATGAGGGACGGGGTCCAACTCTGGGGAAGCAAGGCTCGCAGAAGCCAAACAGTACAGAGATCTCTCTGGTGCTAGAAAGGGTCTAGGGTCCTGGGGAGAGGAATTAGATCAACAGATTGTGGACATACTGTTGATCATTTGGATAGTGTTGGAAAATGGAACAGTTCTAAGAAATCAAGTGACAGACCCACAGTCAAGTAATGACTTACTACACAATGAACAGGTTTTATGACCTTTAAATGTCCTTATAAAGTCTAGTTCATCTGATAATTACAAATATTAAATGAGATATTAAAGATAAGACGCCTCATGTAGTCCCTGGAACACACAGAACTTCAATAAGTGTTGTGTACTATGTAATTAGGGCGCATTTGGTTTTCATCGGCCCCAAAATTTTATCAACGTTTGCACATTTATTTAAAATAAGTTGTTCTGCAACAAATCTCCATGTTGTAATTATTTAGGTAAACTTAGTGAGGGGCTTTGGTTCATTGAGATACAGAAAGCAAATAATTTTAGATATTTTAACAACCATGCAAAAATTCTCCTTACTGTCTGAGTATTCTCTCAATTAACTGCTAAAAGAGTTAGATATGTTTGTCCTAAGGAAGCAGGTCTGGAGGTTGGAAGGGAGACTGGGAGTTAGGAAAGATTCCTTCCACAGTACCTTTGGGAAATCAATGCTTTTCTCTACAAATCTTTTCTAAAAAAGTTTGAAGGGTGACCCATGTGCATATGTTACTGTGTTTAAAATGTTAAAAGATGGCATGGTAGAGGCTTAGTCACCCTACTCCTGGTATGGCTAAGAACAGAGGATATTAACAACATTCAACAAAATTTATGGTACTACTAATATATAATGCAATAGAAGATAAATATATTCCAATTTATTTTCTAAATAAGCTAAATTCTGCATTATAAACTCTATATAAATTATAGATAATATACGATTTTATATGTTTTAATATACCAGTAGCCCATTTTATGAGAACTGCATGATCTGGTCTTCACTGAGTTTTTTGGCCTCTTTTCTTGCCAACTCTTTCTTCCCCTCTGCTTTCCAGCTTCATTGAATGGCTTCCGTTTCCCTCAATGTGTCATGCTGTTTCATACCTCCCTGCTTTTCTCACACCACTTCCTTTCATTCTAAACTTCTATGTTTTCTGCCTGGGAAATGTCTCATCACTGCTCAAAAGCTACCTCATGCCATTTTCTCAATGAATAGTTTCCTGGCTCTCTAATATTAGGATCCTGGTTTATTCTTACTTCTTTCACATTGATTAGCAAGTTTGTAACTCCTGGAATCGTATTCATAAAGCTAGGATCCATTCATTCAAGCACTTGGATGCTGGTAGTATGGTTAGGGTCTCCTGGCTTGTGCCGTGGCGGGGGTGGCCATATCAAATGTAGAAAAATTTCTTGCTCCTGGTGTACTTTTAGTGTAAGTAAATAAATCTCTGATGAAATATTTGGACAGGAACCTGCACTACTTTCTAACGAAATGCAGCTGAATATCGATCGGGTGCTGTCAATAGCAGCCAACAGAGCTTTCCTCTCTCTCTCTCTATTGAAAGGATGAATAAACACTGTAACTAAAGAAAATATCTAAAAGAGCAGGTAAAACATGAGATGTGTGATACCACTCTGGAAACCCAGAGATCTTCCTTTTTGCAGGAGAAAGAAAAAGGAAACTTTATGGAATAGTGCTAGTTTTCTGAACAAGATTCAAGCACCTTTGAAACTAGAATCAAGACTTGTAAAGAAAGCAAGTTAAAACCAAAAAGTAAGTCCTACAAGATTTGTGAAATGACAGTAATGCCTCTGGTAGCTAATAATTTACTAATTATACTACCAACATTTCTCCATGATGATTTTTATAACACTTCTCTCCCAAGACTTCTTTCTATTAAATAACAAAGTAAATATATTCAACAGCTCTATAATTACAAACAACTCTAAATATTTGTTTGGAATTGCACATTAACAACCCCAGATTTGTATTCATAATAAAATGGAGAGCATGCCAGATGGGATCCTCCATGGAGATGTGTTTCCCACATTCTAATTACCTGTGGTTGGTGATAAGCCAAACAAGTTAGGCTTCCTTAGATCCACTTCCCACAGGCCTGCCCCCAGTCCCTGCCCCTCGTCTTTCACGTGGTGCAGATGGAATGCTCAGGGAAAGGTCTGGAAGCACAGTGATGGAAAGAAGCTGAAGCTGGAGAGGCTATTGTGGAAAAGCACTCAAGTTTTATATATTCTTAAGTCACAAATATAAGAGTAAAAAGTGAATACATTTGTTTCATTTTATCTTCAAGGCAATATCACTTATTACTGTATAATTTTCAGTACATTCTTCAGAATAAGTTTACATTTTTCAGGATATGAAGTTTCACTGTTTCCCTGAAAATTTTTGCTTGTTATCTTCAGACCAAATATGCCCTGTTCAGTTTTCTTTTTATGCTCCTAATTAAGAGTAAAGAATCCCTGTAAGAGTCTATCTAATTATTTTTATTCTCTCTGGCCTGGGTATGAATAGGTGAAGCACCTTGCTGTCTTCCCTTTCCAAGAATCTATTCTCAGCATTTGTATTTCTATAATACATGGCCCAAAGGAACAGCAGCTCATTTCCACTCTTGTTTGGGTTAATTTTGTTACATTCATTTTTCTGAAATGATCCTCTGAAAAAGGAGGAGTTTATGGATGTGTAATGTTGAAATGGAAAAATTCAAAATGCATATTGAAAAGCATTTTAATGACCACTTCTTCTGAGGCACATTACCAGCATGGGAAGGAATAGGTCCTTTCTGCCTCAGAGACCTGCTTCTCAGATGTTTCCTTTTCAGACATCTCAGATGCCTCCACATCTTCAGTGTCACATGTAGGCAGAGTAGGTGTAACATCATATGGGATGATTTCAGGGACCTGAGAAAACCTCATACTCACTTAGATCTTGTCTCACCAGTTCTTATTACCTCTTTAGTTCTACAATAAGCAATATAGTTTAAGTTTTAACTAACCTGACAGAACTGGACAAGCTAAAATGCAAAAGTAGAAAGGATTTCTGGCCAGATGGCTGAATAGGAACAGCTCTTGTCTGCAGCTCCCAGCGAGACTGATGCAGAAGATGGGTGATTTCTGCATTTCTAACTGAGGTAGCTGATTCATCTCATTGGGACTGGTTGGACAGTGAGTGCAGCCCATGGAGGGTGAGCCAAAGCAGGGCAGGGCATTGCCTCACCCAGGAAGCACAAGGGGTCAGGGGATTTCCCTTTCCTAGATAAGGGAAGCCATGAGAGATTTTACCAAGTGGAATGGCTCACTCCTGCCCAAATACTGAGCTTTTCCCATGGTCTTCACAATTGGCAGACCAGGAGATTCCCTCTGGTGCCTGGCTCGGTGGGTCCCGTA